>NW_021637514.1:0-244185 GCF_004799145.2 Neltuma alba | reverse complement strand
GGAGCTTCATCGGATGAATCTTGCCATTGTTGACCTTCGTTCAGAACAAGAGCTGCGTTCGAGGGAGTTTATTGAGAAGGGACTGGAGTTGGAATCTGAGCTGCGGGCGACAGAGCCTTTGAAGAAGGAGACTACACAATTGCGAGCTAAGCCCAGAAACTTAATAAACTTAGACAAGAGCTTGCAGGCAAAGTTCAGACACTCACCCAAGATCTTGCAAGGTTACAAGCTGATAATCAGCAAATTCCTATGCTGAGGGCCGAGATTGAAGGCCTGCATCAGGAGCTTATGCGTACTAGGTGTGTGGTTTAATTTCTAAAGGAGTTTTCAATTTGAATGTTTAATCTCTTTCGTGATGTGCAATTTCGCAAAACTGCTTTAAAATGATTTTTTTTTTTCCAAAATTTTTTAGAACCATGGTTGACTATGAAAAGAAAGCAAGCGCGGAGTTGATGGAACAGAGACAGGCAATGGAGAAAATAATGGTTTCCATGTCCCGAGATGTGGAGAAATTACGGGCAGAGCTGACTATTGCTGAGGGCAGACACTGGAACGCAGGTATGGGATGTTTATTTTTCTTTGTTCATTACTCTGCAGATCTTTGATGATCCTTGTGAGATATATCATCATCGTGTCTCTTTAGTTGGTTAACTTTTTAGCAATACTGTTATTAGAATATTATTAAGTTGAAATTTGGATTGAACAAATGTGCTGAATAATTGGAAAGTAAACTCATTCAATTCGAAGACCTGGAAGGAGGCATATACTGAAGCCCTAAATAACAGGGTGAATATTAAAATAATTTTTACCAGATGAGACTTCTCGTGTAAGTGTTTATTGTTGCTCTATTGTACATCATGGACTTTTTCTTGTCTTGCTTCTTCATTTATCAAGGTGGGCCTTATGGTACAAGATATGGTGGCTTGGATTTACCAGTTCCATATGCCGATGGATATAGTTCTCATATGGTATGTTGTGCCCTCTAATTAAAATTTAGTTTATTCTCAACTTTTTTGGGTTTCATTTACGCTTCATGTGCTGCTGTGTCTAGGGCGGTGCTGAGAAAAATCCATTGTATGGACGAGTTCCTCCTTCAGGGGGACGACATGAGAAGCCTCACACATCTCGCCGTTGAGATATGAGTAATTGCTGTTGGAATGAACAAAGGCACTTCCTTCATTTATGGGAACATCGGAATCTGAGATGAAACTTGAAGTTGCTTTTTGTGTGCTTGCAGCATCAAGGGTCAATTATCTGGATATGTTTTAGTCCTAAACGACATATATAAGGTTTTAGACTCTTAGTGTTGCTTTTCTTTTAATCCTAGGTACTCTATTGCTGCAATACATCTTAGTTTATTACTATGATGGAAATCTATGTTTCAACAATGATGGATAGTTTTCCTCCTTCTTACTGTTGTTAATGTTTTTTTTGTTTTTGGCCCGATTATGAATTAAGTCTTTCTTCTCTATAAAGTCATCTTTTCTATCAGTTGAATTGGAACCTGGAAGGCCTTGTTTAGGTTTTTTAACTCCTATGTGCTGAATCATGTGTGCTGAAGTTCATTGTACAGCAAGTATCTCATTCTCAAGCATTAGAAGACTATGTAGTTTGTGTCCTTGACATCAGAGTTCCTGGTTGAAAACCTAGACACATTTAAATGAGCTATGCTGTTTGATACATTCCATGTTAAGGAGTATGAATGAGTGATTTCCGCTTTAGTCTAGCATTTGGTACCTGGAAATCTGGTACTGAAATTATCACCATGCATAAGTCTATAGAGGATTAATCTTTTGTGTTTATGTATTCTCGCTGATTTAGTAATGTAAGCAGAACAAAAAGTTGCGTGTTGCCAGAAAGCAGAGTGTATTTTCTTTTAGGTTAGATTGATATATATATATTTTTTTGGTTACTTTAGGTTAGATTGATAGTTAATGTATATGTGACTATTCCAAACTAGATTGGCCAAACATGTGAGTGCTGATGTTGGTGGCATGAAAGCTTTCATTTGGCAGTAGTCAGTGTGATCATGGAACTGAGAAGGGAACAACCTGCGTACAAGTTATTGAGAAATGGGAATATCAATTTGTGGACCGCTTTTTATTACTGACAACTTCCTGGCCGTGCAAATGAGATGTCCTTTTCTCAGACATAAAGTTGCCTTCTTGATGAGGAGTTTGTGATTTATGGGACTTTCTTGGTTCTACTTCTGGGGAGATGTTCATATGATTGTGATCTTGGGAGTGTTTAGGTTGACATGTATAAGCATCTTTTGCTCCTTAAGTTATCTGCTGATGAGACCTGGAAATTGTCTATATTATATCTGAATAATAGGAATGCGTTGCTGCTCTACCTACCCACTGGGTGATAAGAGCAAATAGTGACAACATTAGACTAATCTAATGTTAACCCAGGTATTGGAAAGTCAAGGAGATAAGGGAAATAAAACAAAGCACAGAAATAAGGAATCTCTGACTTTTGAGAGGCCAGGTCCCCTCCATGTCCAAAACAGTAGCTTCTTCCTTCGTCTCCTCCTGGTGCACACAGCCCTAGAAAACATCTTACTCAGCCCTTGCAATGTCGGTAACTTTATTAGCCTCCAACTCAGCATTTCCAGCCAGCATTGATGGTGGGCCTATGGTAACCTTCCTTCTTGCACTTCCTTCTGGCCTCATTTGCTATCAATTCTATGATTGGGCCTCCTCCTTGAGTAGACTTGGCCATAAATGTACGTAGGTCCATCATCTGCTAAGTTGCCTGTGTACTTTTTTTTTTTTATTTTTAATACAACGGAAAGAAAAAAAACAAGGAAACTAAATAAAGTTGCTAGAGTTTAGAATTTCTCTCCAAGCATATCAGGACCATAAGTTTGAAGGCCCACTTGCCGTTATGACCAAGCTTAGCAAGGAGTCCTCCAGCTGGTTTTCTTCTGTCGGGATGGCTTGCATTTCCACATTCCAGCTTTGAGCAAGCAGGCTCTTGGCCTCAGCAACGACATTCCACTCAGAATGGGTACCGTGAGTGTCATTTCTAACACCATTCCAGTTGCCTGTAGTACTTGTAACTACTGCTTTTTGCTGGCATGAGAAGAGGGCAATTTAAGCATATGCCCTGCTGCTTGGAGTGGTGTTTATCTGTTTTCTTTGAAAAAATGCACAGCTGGCCTTGTGTCTTTGAGTAGTTTTTTGAGAATTTGTTGCACGCTAATTATGTTGATCTATTGCCGGAGGGTTGCCAGAAGCATAATGCACTAATGCACTCGAATGGAGCTGTTACAGAAGTGTATAATGCACTGCCTGGTCTACACTTGAAATCTGATTATTTAGTTAGATCTTGGCAGATGCAAATTGTTAAACGGTATAAACAATGCACATCTGAAGGCTTGCTGCTAATCTGAAGCTCGTAGGCAAGTATTCTGCTTCTTGGTCTGAATGATGTAACAAATATGGAGCTGTGCTTTGCGTGATCATGCTGAATATTATCATGTAAGGCTCAATAACTGCATTTTAAATTTAATTGTTGCTCATATAAATTGAGCTATAGTATTAGATCATCTTGACATTTGTTTCAAGTATGTCATCTAACCGTAAACGTCAGTTTAGAAGGATAGCAAGGAACTTCAAATCCTAATTTAACTGGATCAATATTATAATTTATTTTATTGATTAAATTATACAATCCAAAGCAGTGACTTTTTTCCCTCCATTTCTTTCTATGAGATTGGCCTTCTTTTTTATGATAGGATCGTACAGGTAGCAGCCTATCTTCTTTGCTTGCAAGAATAAAGAGATCTGATTGGGTTGTTAGTTAATTTTCCATTGGGTCTGCTTTTGGAGTTTTCTGGGGTTTGTTAGACAAACCACTTTCTGAAATAAGATATTCAAATTAGTTTTTTGGGATTCTTACTGATTCTCCTTCCACAACCGAAGATTGACCTTCCTCTTGTTAAGTTGGCACAAGTTTTAGATTATGTGGTATTGGTGGACACCTCTGATGGTCCACATAATGGTCCTCCTGTTTGCATTATGCTGTTATTTTGGAGGGAGAAGAAGAAGGGAAAACCGGATATCCTATTTGGAATGTGAGGCTAGAGAAGTAATTGGATGGTATCAAGCCGTGGATGATGTGAAAGAGCGCCTATGGTATTATGGTTTTGTTGCTTGCTTTGAGCTAGCTGAAAAGTTGTAGGATGATAAACCTTTCTTATATCTCTTAATTAGCCTTCTAGTATTAGCAAGAGGTGCAGATCTTAGTTTGTGCTGGTGACAATCCATGGTGAACTATGAAATCATTTAATATTGTTTACTGTTTCTGGATTTGGCAACCTCCTGGTTTCCTTGGAGCATTGGTAGCTGAAGCCTCAAACTAATGTGCTTTCTTTTATCATTCTTCTCGAGTAAATGACTGAACTTCTTTGCAGTAAAGTCCACTGGTTGTTACTTTTTTTTCTCAGGTTTGCATTTGGCAGCATTTAGACTTGGATGAAGGACGTGGAACTAGGGCTGGAAATGTTTTAGGTCAAAATGAACCAGTTATTAATTTTTGCTGATTTGAAGTAGTCTGAACTTGTGCAAAGAAAGTCACTAGAGGCTCTAATGAGGGGAGAGTTGAATGGATAGTTTTTAGTCTTATGAAGAGATGTAAAGGGAAACCAGGAAGGACACTCGAAGTAAGTTATCAAATGCGATCTCTTCATGAAAGATGTTTATTAAGAGTTGTTGATGGAGCATAATAGTGTCATATGACTCGTGAAGCTGACTTTACTTCATAGGATAAGGGAGACCAAGGACACCAAGGAAGTTATCAAATATGATCTCTTCGTGAATGATACTTCTAAAGATTAGTTGATAGAGTAATAATAGTCTCATTTGATTCATCTAGCCAACTTCCATTGGTAAGATATGGTTTGTTTCTCGTGAACAAGTTTTGTTGTTAGGGGAACATGAACGGTCATTTTCCTGGTAAAAGCAAAGTCTATTGTCCTTGGTGATGATCTTAATCTGATTTCACCCAGACCGGAAGATGTGGATGTACATCTCAATCTGATTTCCATCTAGGCCAGAAAATGCGGGTGTACGCGTCTCTTTTATCAAGCTTTGAGGCGATTGACCACATACGAATCTTCAAAAGCTACTGGGATACTCAGTAATATATGTGATGGATGCTAGGGATTTGGAGATTGTTGAAGATATTTATGAAACCTATTGTGGACTTCTACTTCACAGCTTAAGATTTTGGGATGAAGTGGTTCATTACATGATATCAAAGAAAATAGGAGTCTCTTTGTAGTCTGCTTGTGTGGTGCTCAACTTCTCATCATTACAACATAAGGCGGTTCCCGCATATTGGTTTATGCGGGAACTGGCCCCCGCATATTGGTTTATGTTGCATTTTTTTATCCTTCTATTATTTTGTTATATAACATCACAAATTATGCTTTTCAATCGTCTTTTGCTTATGATACCTAACTATGAATCTTTTCTCAGTAATTGATCTGCATATTTGAGTCACTTGCCATTTATTTGAATCTAATATTAAGTTTATTATGGATGCAGATGGGAGACTCGTAATCCTGTCCAACACTGGATGATTTGAACAAATCTCCTATTGGATTTCAATAGGCTTCTGATTGTTTCATGGGGAAGCTTACTCTGGGCTGAACATTTCGTTCAGTGATGCAGGATGTGGCGTGAATTATATTTTAGTATTCCAAAGACTACTTAAATATCGTTCATGCGACAAGCCCATCAACAGAAATAGGTGACATAGCTCAGCGCAAGGTTAATGTGGCCATAAAATGTTTGGTTGTTGCTAAGCATGTCACAATAGATCATGTAAGCAGTACTACCTCCGGTTCTTTATAGGAGCTAGTTGACTAAAATGGTTAGATTAAGAAAATTAATTAAATTAGTTATTTATAATAAATAAGTATTGTCTTTTCTAAAATATTTTTATTAATAAATCAAGTGTATTGGCTAGAACTATTATTATCATAAAGACTATTTTGTGAAAAAATAGATAAATATGAGAGACAAAATAGATTGAAGTCTCATGCTTAAAAACACAATAAAATTCAAATAAGCTCTTATATTAAGGATTGGAGATAGTATGATACTGTGGCTACTTAAGAGTGTTCTATTGCAACTTGTTTAGCGGCAGTTGGATTGGTTACTTCGCTCTGGGCATGTCACCTCCTCATTTCTGTTTATGCCTGTGTTAACGGGCATCATGTGGGAATATTATTGAAAACAAAACATTTCTTGAAAAATTAAAATGAGATGTCTGTCAGCAAAGTTAAGTCCAATTGGTTCATAATTTATAAGGTTATGAGTTTAAATTTTGTTGTTGATGTGAGAATAAACCAAAGAGAGAGAGAGATGTTGGACCATGGGTCGTCAATTGACAAAATATGTCTTTTATAGACCAAAATGTCGATTTAGTTGATGATATGTTTGGCCTCCTAGTGATGGATAAAAAATACCTTCCTGTTGAGTGTTGATAGAGTTATTGAATTGATACTATGAAGGATTGGCATTGCTCTATTGTTAAATACTGTCAACTATCCATCAAAAAACGTAATTATAGAAACCCCAGCAAAGGGTAGGCATGGATGTAGAATGAAAAATGACAGCATCGCCATTCTATGTGCTTACGCTTTTCTTTCTGGTGGTTGGGGGGGGGGGTTTATTTCTTGTATATTTAACTTCCATCACCAAAGGGAAGGGGTCTCATATGTCATTGTCCAGTGACTTCTCAAGAGTCGTGTAAAGTTATGACGATTGATTGAATCGTAGTCCCTTTTGATATTATTGCATTGCAAATATTATTAGTTCACTAGGCGGCGGATTTAGGGTAAATCATTCAGAATATTCATTTGGATGATTTATGTTTGGGCTTGCATGATCTTTTGTGTCCTTCAATGATCTCATACGGCCGCAAGATTTTCTCAAGCCCATAATCCAATTGCCTTTTTCAATTATTTAACTTACAAGTGATCAATTTTATCTATTTCTTTATCTTCCCGTGAATCGTATGTTTGCAATGACAGGGGCAGAATTTTCTCAACCCAATCGACTATATAGAAGATATAAAAAATAAAAATATATATAATATAAAATAATAGAAATAGATGATATTAAATATATAAATAAATATAAAAAAGAAATCTAATAAAAAATATATACACTAAAAAATATATACAAATATATACACAAAGATCCAACAGTATCCAATAATATATCGAAGTAATAAATAACATCATATAATTATTTGAAAAGATTTAAGAAATTGGTTATGTAATGCCATTTGAGACCCTTTCTCAGCATATTTTTCTTATTAACAAACAGGAAAAAATAAGAAAGTTTAAATACTTAAGAAAAACTATATTGGAAGGTTAAAAAAAAAAAAACCTGGGTATAGGTTCCCCCGCATTAAATTTCAACATCCAAGCATTATTTTTTCATTTTTTTAGCTTCTTTGCCATGGCGTTAGTCATACCCTGAGTAGTCTATGCCTCAGAGTTTTGTTACAATATAAATTAAAGTCTATCATAAATAATGATTTTGGGTATTCTCTATTTAAAAATTACGTCAAACGTGCAACAGCTCTATGTAGCGTGTGTTTGGATTAGCGGTGGAGAAGTAACTTTTTTTTTAATATGACTTTTACAGAAGTCAGATTGGATAAAAGCAACTTTTTTGAACTTATTGTATAAGTCCGT
The DNA here is from genome assembly GCF_004799145.2 of Neltuma alba. Taxonomy (NCBI): domain Eukaryota; kingdom Viridiplantae; phylum Streptophyta; class Magnoliopsida; order Fabales; family Fabaceae; genus Neltuma; species Neltuma alba. The sequence continues at coordinate 236,465 of NW_021637514.1, read as the reverse complement.
TTCAGTGACAGAAGTCAGATTGCAAAAATGTGATTCCAAACACATCCCAAATCAAAAAAGCTCCTTTTGCCGGTAGAGAAGTCAGTTTGAAGGTCCAGATGTGATTCCAAACACACCCGTAAGTGTTAGTTCTCAGGCTTCACAAAAAATCACACGGTAATTTTAAGTAGGGACTAAAATACTCCTCCGGTCTTTAATATAGGATCCAATTCTTGAGTTGGTTTTGGTCCTAAATATAAGACCCATTTATCATATTTATCAATTTTCTCTAAATTACCCCTATGGATGCTCTCTCAACCATAATTAAGTAAAATGGGGAGAGTGGGTATTAAGAAAGATGATTATGGTGTTTTAAGAAAAATGTGTCACTTTTCTTATAATTAACCAACTTACCTAACTTCCTTAATCTAATCAAATTAATTAAACGGGTCTTATATTAAGGATCGGAGGAGTATTAACAATGTCCTTGTACTTTTAATGTACCAAATGGCATTCTCCTTTTTCGTCAACCTTGTTTGTTACCTTCAAGATCTTTAGAAGCATTGCATAGTTGCGATATTAAGAATTGATCATTTAAAACATAATGAGTTTTATTTTTTTAAAAAAATAGTATAAGTTCAACTATCAATGAATTGTACATAAGCTCAGAGCTATTTACAATATTTAAATAAATAAAATATTATACTCTCAGTGTTTTAATTTTATGGAGGATTTGGATTGGTTCTTTAATTTTAAAAAGTTATTTAGTCTTTTAATCACAAGTTGGTAATAAAAAATAATAACATTGAGATCTTAAATATTAATAAAATATTTTTAAAAATAACCATAATTATTAAAAAAATTATTATTTAAACTTAATAATTATACAATTAAAGTAATAAAAATGTAAAAAAAAAAAAACAATTGCATAAAATTAAAGACCGAACGTATGCTTTATACAAAGTTAAAGAATCAGAAGTACTTTGGCTTGAGATCAACATTCAAATTTTTTTAAATTATGCTATTCTAATGTCTTATTAGTGTTTCAAAGCCCATGTGTTGTGAGGCTAAGTAGTGGAGATGGGAGGCAACACCTTCGATCTCTTCCCCTTCACTGCACATTCAGTGTCAGGAAAACGACCCTCACACTCATGCACATCTAATACCAAACCTTCCCGCGTCACCTTCAAAGGGTAGCTCACCAGATGAATGCCTTCCATATCCACAATTTCTTCGCCGCTGTAGATTTCCCACATCCGATCTCCGATCGATCGCATTTTCCGAACGCATTCCAAACTCTCCGGCTCCATCAACCATTCCTCTCCGCACCTACTGTGCTCGTACCACAATGACATCCTGTACGCGTGAATCTCGCCACGATTGATCGCTTGGTTGTTGGAATCCGCATCTTGTGATTGGTAGCAACCTATGGCTATCTCGGTGTCTCTTTGCCCATCCATGGATCTCTGGTTCACGTTGGCTGACCCTATCAACATGTACAGGTCGTCCACTGCAAATAACGGTCGAGAAGGTGGTTAGATCTTCTTACCTGTCTGAGCTTTGGAAATGGGTGGTTGTGTGGTGAATGAACTTAAATCAGGTATTTACACAAGTTTCAGGTAGTCCCGACAAGAACAAATCTTTATCATCTAATTCATTTGGCTGTTTTCGTTAGATTTGCACGTTTTGAGATTAAAGCAAGAAAATGCGTTTTTGGTTTGCTTCTGAGCCCTCTGATGAATATTTTTTCTCAGGCTCGTTCAAAGGCAAGATGAAGTTTTGGTTTGTGTTTAGTCTTCCATTGATTGGATTTATCCACAAAAGATACTAATATATTGAGCTTCATCCCGCTAGCCTATATAGTTCAATATCTAAAGTCGGATTTATTCGGTGAAAAGGGCCATTTTCTTCAATTCTACGTAAAAGAGAGAATTTACGTGATGAAAAGAGGTTAGTGATTTAAATATAAGGTTAATCTTTCTTACCTATCATGAGCTTGGAGTGGACATACACCATGAACCTTCTGCTCTTTTGGGCCTTCCAATATTGTGTTTCAGGATGAGGAGAATGTGGTGGCATGTACTCCCCTTCTCCCTTCTGTTCCCTATTTGCTAGGCAAAAGAAATTCAAGTAGTCTCTTGGGTGCCCTACTTCCCTGCTCTCTTGTATTGCTTCCCCAACCAACCTATACATCATTGCAATTGTTTCTCTGGTCCAATGCAGAATTTCCTGAACTGTTTCACTTTCAGGTAATCCTTCTGGCCACATTGGAATCACTACATACACTGCAAACCTCTCCTTTGCTTTAATCTTACTCACCACCTTGAGTGCTATCTCAATGGGAATCAAATTTATGCATCCACTATGCCTGTCTTTGTCCCACAAATGGCATCCCCCAACGAAATACTGGTTTTCAATGTATATAAACCTATCAGCTCGCCTGATTGCTTCAACATAAGCATCATGGATGCTCCTCTCCACAGTAAGCTTTCTAAACAACTGGTAAGCAGAGATATGGTCAATTGACCTATATACTTGAACTTTCCAATTCCTCTCAATGGGAATGCTTGAACAAGTTTGGGGCATGAGGTTTGCTAAGGCACTTGCAGGCACTAAAAGGGAAGGATCACACTGCTTTGTCCATCTTTGCTCGAAATTTGTTAACACATCCCAAGCAGCACCACCTATAACACAAGCATGAGCATCATGCCAAGGCGATCTTGGCCCTCCTTTGTTAAGGCTAGCTCCTGCTATATTTGTCTGATAGAAATCATAGCAATGGGATTCGCTATTTAGTGTTTGAAACAATGAATGCTGCTCTGTGTCGTACCTGCCATCACACAAATCTAAGCCACCAACAAAGCTTATAATTTCTCTATCATTCACAGATTTCGGTGCTTTGGCATCAACGGTTATAGTCTTCTGATGGTGAGAAAACAATGTGGGGAACTTATGGTGTAATCTGGGACACTTTCTGCATATAACTTTCGTATGTTTGAAGTATGCAAAAGCATCCTCATCATGAGTATTCATCATACCCTTGTTCTTCATAAATGACAAAGATGTTTCATCATCCCAAACCATCACCCTCACTGCCACTCCTTCTTCTGCCTTCCTTTTTAACAGCTCACCAAGCTTTACTCCTCTCGCATATGGGATTTCCGTTTCAGGATCTCTGACCTGCTCCAAAAGCATATAGATTTCTAAAATAAATATAGAATGAAAAAGGGGGCGAATTACTCTATTGATTCCTATTCTTCTCAAATTTTAATTTACTCTTTATAATTAAAAGCTTGTAATTTAGTTCCTACAATTTTAAATTTTAATTTAGCTTATGGCCCAAAGAAAAATTTATTTTTAATTCAATCCCTGATGTTCAACCTTCATTTGGCAAAATTATGTGGACAACCTTAAGCCATCTCGATCTCAGATTATATATAATTCACATTAGCCCGCTTGAGACACTTTGATATGGATGGCATCACATGTCATACTCCTGAGTATGGTTCATATCATTATCTGTCTTACTCTTGTTCTTAACATAAATCGTGTGTATTTGAGAATTTAGAAGACGTATGGTTTATTGCACTAATAAAATTTAATAGCACCAGGAATCCAATTAAACTGTTAAACTATATTGACGGAACTAAAATTTGATTGAACTCGTGAAGACTAAGAAAACTTAAACCAAAAAAGGAACAGAGAAAGGAAAGAAAAGAAATTTTGGAATAAGATAATGATTACCAGAACCATCTTAGGATTAAAGGACCACCCTGCAATATAAACGAAGTACTTTGCACCCTCAATGGCTTTGTACACATCCTCCCATAGCCTTCCTGGAGGTCCACAATGATCAAAAGGAGGTTGATAAGTGAAAGAATGGTGAGCATCATGGTAAAGCTTGACCTGACAATTGGACCTTTGTGGAAACGACGCATCCCTTAAGCCATGAAATTCCCCATCCCTTAGCAGCTTTTCCCAACTTGGTTCAAGCCCTGCTGGTTTGAACCATAATAGAAACCTTAACTTGAGTTGAGGAATAGGTTTTCCATTTTCCATGTGGAGAGGGAAGAAACCATTGATTAAACTTTCTTCCTTCAGTAACTTCTGAGCTTGAATATGAAATCTCCCCAATATGGAGCATGATGTTTTCAATGTGAGGATGATAATCGAATCTGCTGGGTGAGCACATGGGATCTGAAAGGTTTGATTCCAAACACGATCTCTTTCTTGACTCGTCGTTGCTACCTTTTGTTGCCTAGCTTGATGGTCACGTATGCAGGTTTCCCATTTGCACGAATACACTGACGAAATAACAAAAAAATTGTAAGAGTTTGCAGAGAGACACTACAAGAATTTCACATTATGGCCAATGCAATTATGTAATGATGAGCGGAGAGATACATGATTAGCCTCGTTGAACTTTGAGTTCTTTAAAAATGGAAAAGCATGCTCTTCAATTATCAATCTTCAAGATTTGAACCTTTTAGCTCATATTGGATATGTTTCATCAAATTTTATCATTCAATGTTTCCGGATGAATCAGAATTAGTATAGCAATGGATAGAATATGATCTTGAAAGGTGACAGTTGAGGGAAGTTTAATCCCATTATCAGTTGAATTGGTGTGTGCAAATGACATAAAGGAATTGTCGTATATGTTTCCACAATAGTTGTATTATCTGGAGCTTACATTGAAGGGAAATGCTGGTGCATGAGGAGTAGCATTGAAGATGGTGGCTTCAATTGTTCCATGGAGGAGCTCAAGTTTTGTCTCCATTGCCTTGACCTCAAAAATTGCACGAGGGTGAAATTGAGAGAGAGAGGGAGAGCTGTCAATTTTGTTTTGACTTAGAGGAAGTGTAAGATATCATTACCGGTAAATGCAATGAAGGTCATATATAAAGGTAGGTGAGTTTGGTGCTGCAGAAGAAGCAAAGGGAATCTTGGGATGCAATGGAACATTCACCAGTTTGGAAAATCTTGTGGACTTTCTAGCGTCTAGCCGTGATGGCACAGCCAATCTTCAAGTATGTCCATCGCAATTTTTTGCTTCAAGTTCAAATTTCTTAAACCGTGATCACAGTTTTTCTTGCTTGATAAGATTAAACTATATCGCCCGGTCATGTACGTGTTTTCTCTGTATTTTTACATCATTCACTCGTCACTTAAGAAACTGCTGATTTTATCGGTTTTCGAGGAGACCAAATCTATTGGAGAAACATTTCGACAGTAACTAGGGGTGTTCACGGGACGGGACGGGACCGGGACAGGCCCGTCCCGGTCCTGTCCCGGTGAACAGGGACGGGACAGGGTTTTAGTCCCGTGTCCCGTCCCGTCTCGTTTTGTCCCGGTCCCGTCGGGACGGGACGGGACGGGACGTCCCGTTCCCCTCCCCTTTTTTTTTTTTTTTAAAAATACTATAATTTTTTATATGAAATTTTTTTATGTTATAATGCTTATTTTTTGTTAGGCTTTTAAAGATAAAAACATTAAAAAATATTATGTAGAAAGCTCAATTATATAGTATAAAAAGGTGTAAAAACAATACTGTAAAAAACAATACGATAAAAGAAACACTATATATGGTTTTATGAATTATTTTATTGAGGAAGGAGATATTGTTCAGATAATATTACAACTTAAGAGTTAAAAATCACTATAATAATAATTATTATTATTAATAAGTAAATTGAATAATCTAATAATAATTATTAATAAATAATTTTTTAAAAAAAAAATCCTGGGACGGGACGGGACGGGACGGGACAACCCCGTCCCGGTCATTGTCCCGTCCCGTACTTGTCCCGTCCCGAAATTTTTTTTGTCCCGTCCCGTCTCGTCCCAAACTCACCGGAACCGGGACGGGACAAATTGAACACCCCTAAGTAACAGGGTGATAAGTTATTACTCTAAACTCTCGAGAAGATTCAAATCCTTGTATAATGCCATCGAACTTTGTAACACATTCTCTTTCTCCGTGTACACTGAGAGAAACTTTTTTCTTTAAAAAAAATTAAAAAGTAGATACTAACGTCTAAAGTTATAAACGGGACTAAATCCATAACCTCCTATTTAGAGGAGAGTTTTCATACCACTAGGTTATAAGAGGTGATGTATATCAAGGGAGTTTGAATCCTAAATCTCTACCCCATCCCACACCCCCCTTGCTATATAAGCTAGCTTCAAGAATTTAAAGTAAAACTCCCTCTTTAATTCACGGCTTAATTTAAATTAGTAAATACATTTTGAAATTTGTTTCAGTTAAAGATGATCACACAAGGCCACGGAGTTTTAATTATTTCAGTCAGTATTATTGAATTAAGTAAGCATCTTATGGATAACTTGAATCCGATTTTCTCTTCTACATGTCAGTTCAAAAAAACGTTTTATAGTCAAATGTTCACTTAATAACTCTGTAAATGGACTATTAACTTAAAGAAGTAAATGATGGCTTTCCTAAAATGTGAACTTGGTTATCACTTCTCCACTTTTGGGTAAACACGGATTTGAAAGAAATATGGACCTGAGTTGCTAGCGGCGGCTGAAGTCTCTTTTAAGGTCAATTTGTCCACTCTCACACGTTGTGCTTTATTAATAACAAACAAATGCTGGTTAACGTATACGAAAATACTATGAAACCCTACATTTTATAATGATTCCCTCTTTTTTTTTTTGGTGAACTGTAATGAATCCCTTTTTCCTCTCTTTATTTTGAGTTTTCTTAAATTGGATGTGTGCCTTGGGGAGCATGGCGTTGTCTTGGTGACTAAAATTCTAAATCGAGAATATGAAGAATACACACACACATATGCATGGTTACTTTCCTTAGTCAGTCATGGCGTAGGCAAGTTTACAAAGAGAACTCAATTCAACCACACAAAAAAAAAAAGCCACGGCAAAGGTGTAAAACTATTTTTTGGATTATTTTAAGTAATCAAATAATTCAAGAATTGGAAGGGGGGAAAGGATTAAGAATAAAAGTTGAATTATTTATGTTAATTTCTAACTTTTTCTTCCTCACACTGTCTATTGTGGACCTGAAACTGATTCATATCTCATTACAACGATCTAAATAACGCGACGCAATTATATTTTATCAATAATCAAATGATATTCTATCTTTCTTTCTTTTTTTTTAATAGGCGTTATGCCTGCTTTTCTTCTTATATGATCATTTTAAATTTTTTTTTGGGCATAATAACACATTCATCTCAACATCATTCCAATATAATTATAGCTCATTGATAAATTTATTTAAATTTAAATGCCTTTTTGTATTGAAAACATTTAAGTCACTGTGCTAACCATGGCATACGAGTCGAAAATGTTTGTCCATCTTTCTTCGTTTAAGATAAAATTGTCATCTTTAATTAAAATAAATAAATTAAAACCCATTCAAATTGGATTTAAACAGTAGATACATGCATTTGCCTTTAAGATAAAGTATGGAAAGATCAATTTTTTTCAATAAAAAAAGATCAATTTCTTTTTATTTAACATGCGCTTGTTTTCGTCCCTAACGAGCATTTGCGTGCCCTTGTTTGAGAGAATTACAAGTTTGGAAAAAAATTACTCCCCCCAATCCCAACAACTACCGTCCCTCTTTTATCCTTAAATATAAACAACATTTACAAGTTATCTTAAATTTATATAGCAAATTTCTTATTTTACCCACATTCTCTCTTTCATAATTCTCTTTATTATAATAATTTTCTTATACTCTCTTCCCCCATAAATAAAGATATTTTGGAGAAAAAACCTCCAATTTTCACACATTTATTATCTTTAACTAATTTTAACTAACTTTTTGATCTACATGATAGAGTGTAAGACTACCTATAAAAAGGGACGGAAAGAGTATATAATAATGATAGTTTAGGGTCCTGTGCGTGAGTGCACGCGTACATATATATATATATATATATATCTCAATTTTTTTGCGTCGAAAAGTTAGTTTATTTGTTAATATAACATTAAGTACTCTCCTTATCTTTTTTTATAAGTAACCTTGGACTCTATCATATAGATAAAAAAAGTTAGTTAAAATTGGTTAAAGATAATAAATGTGTGAAAATTAGAGGTTCTTTCTCCAAAATGGTCTTATTTATAGGAGGAGAGTATAAGAAAGAGAATAACAAAATTATTATAATAGAGTTATGAAAGAGAGAATGTGTGATGGAAAGAAATGATGGTTTGAGAAATGAGATAATAAATATATTGAGTATTAAAATAAGTAATAAATGAGGCAAAATAAGAAAAAAATTTTACACAAATTTAAAACAACTTACAAGTATTATTTATATTTAAGGACAAGAAGGGGATAGTAGCCGTTTATTTATAAAAAGGGACGGAGGCAGTATAATTTAACCAACAAAACGTATTCCTAAAAGACCTCGTTTAATTATTTGCATTAGAAATGATTTACTAATTAAAACTCTTTTTATTATGTACAGTTAATAGAAGTACTACCTCCAATCCTAATTATAAGAGCTAATTGATTAATTTGAGGAGATTAAGAAAAGAAGTTAAGTTAGTTATTTGTAATGAATAGATGTTGTTTTTCCTAAAATATCCTTGCTAATCAAATACTTTAGTTAAAACTATCATTGTTAGAAAGACTATCTTAGAAAAAAATACATAAATATGAGAGACAAAGTGGATTGAAGTCTTATATTTAGAATCAAAAGAAAAGTCAAATACAGTCTTATATTAAAGACTAGAGACAGTAGTTTACAAAAAAAAAGTTATAAATCTGAAAACACATTGAATTCGGGCCTAACATTATTGAATTGAGTATTAACGTACTTCAACTAATTTTAATAAAACCAATTTGGTAAGATAATTAAATATATGATATATTAATTACTTTTAACTATTTTCTTTATTCATGTCAAACTTATATTTATGGCCGACTGGAACTCTTAAACTTGGCACATCAAAAAAAAAAAAAAAAGGACTCTTGAGGTTCAAGGGAGCATAACATAAATAATGGGCTCCTTCCAATCCAAATATAGAGCTCTTTGAAAATGGCCCATGTCATAAGTTATTTGGTGGTGGGTTATTAACAAAATCTCCCCCCCCCCCAGAAGATATTGACCTATTGCAATTTGCTTGGAGATTTGAAAGATAATGTAATATTACCTCCAATCCTAAATATAATAGTATGAAACTACATATTATACTTAAGGGTAGAGGTAGTATTTCTTTGGACTCTTAAATATTTATTTAGTCTTATTTACATGTTATTTCTAACATATTTTTTTTGGCACAACTCATAGTATTTTTAATTTACTTTGGATTTGAGATTAATCTTTATCAGACCAGAAGCGTTAAGATTAAAGCTCTCCTAACAAGTCTGATTCTCCATATTCGAACTTGTATTCTCTTTCTTATGAGAGTGAGACTGCTTACCATCTCAATCAACAACTTGTTGATTATTTATAACGCAGTTTACTAGAACTAAGGAAAAACTCAAACATCATCTTGCTTTAAAATTTAATAATTTTTCAACTTTACATTTGTATATCTTTTTTTAAAAATAACAATCTACATAATAATAAATAAATAGTAAAACAATATATTCATACTCAAAATTTAATGATGTGATTTTCAAAAATTATCTCTTTATCTTATAAATAAGATTAAAGGAGTATAGGCCAAGTCATAAAATGTTTCATTTTCAGAAGAAGAAAAAATTAATAAACTAGCTACCTCTTAATTTTAACATGATAATCAAAGGCGTCTCGTCATATGAACTAGAAAATAGTTTATTTACAGAACTTCATGCAGCACGAAGACCTGGAATAGGTTGTCATCAAATTTTGAAAACAGAGAACAGACGCCACTAATTTCTGGGACATAGAGACAAGGGGAAGAACAGACAGGATTTTTAGGGATAAGGTGAAGAATAGGATTTTGTCTTCAGTCAAAAAATGCCATAACATGTGAAGAAGCGACATTTGACATTTCCTATTAATAAATGTTGCAGTAATTAATTCTGAACTTCTCGGGCTTCTTGTCATCATCAGCCAACTAAGATTTTATCTGTCTTTCATCTTTCAAATTTCAAAACTTCTGACAGTTCTTTTCCCCCCAAAATCACAATCAATGCTTGCAGCTTCTATCGCCATCCCTGTCCGTGAGCTTTAGATCCTCACAGCTCTTTATTTTGACACTCATAAATAATACTCCCTCCGTTTCTTATTATAAAAGACAAATAACTAAATTACGTTGATTAAAAAAACAGTTAAAATTAGTTGAGGACAATTAATGTGTAAAAAGTATAATATTTTTTCAACAATACCCCTATTAATAAGGAGAGAGAGTATGAGAGAACAATTAAATTATTAAAAGAAAGAAAAGTGGGAGGGAGAGAGAGTATGAGTTGGAAACAAATAAATAGAGGTAAATAGGAAATTAATACAAAAAAATAAGAGACAACTTTTAAGTCTCTTATATATAGAAACATACCATAAGCATCAAATGACTCTTATAATAAGGAATGGAGGGAGTACTTGTCTTGTTTACTTAATTATTAAATTAATTTTAATTATAAATATAAAATCTAATTTTTATATTTATTAATTTTTTTAAATTACTCTTATTAATACTTTCTTATTCATAATCAAGTAGAAAAAAATAGAATATTAAGTAAATAATTATCCTATTTTAGAAAACAAAAATCATTTTTTATAATTAACTAATTTATCTAACTTATTTAATCTAATCAAATTAATTAAATAAATTTTATATTAAAGTAAGAGTACATCTAAATACATTGCAAAGGCATGTAGCCCTATCCATTTCTCATGAATGAGGGGGTTCATGGGGCAATTGCTTATGGATGTAACCACATAAAATCAGAATTCAAGCATGCATACACATGCAGCCTTTAAATGGGAGAAAGATTGAGATAAAAGAAGCATTGAAGCCTTCTGGATCGGGCAAGCCATTTAAACAAGGCCATTAGGCCGTGACTTTCTTAAGGAATTTCAAAAGCATCTGTATATATTATCTCCTAACCTACTTTCCCTTCCCCTATTATAAACACAGATGCAAAAATTACATGACGGCATTGCAGAGAAACGGGAAGCCAAAAACCACCAAAATAATAGAAGCGAGCAACATATTTCAGGCTTCTAGCATGTGATCATGCAGTTTTTCAATGTCAGCCTACTTTACATATATCACCATCTTCACATGGAAGTTCGCCTAGGCTTTGTCCCTTTCCCGGTAAGCAGACCTGTATTTCTCCAGAGAAAGCTTTCCACTGAATGAAGATTCCAGGGGCTCATCCAGCAGGGGACCACTGTAATGATGCTGCATCTGCTGCTCTGCCCAGATCCGACCACTCCGGTTCCCGGCATCATAACCAGCACTTGTTAGGTAATTTGCCTCCATGACCATGTCACCCTCGAGCATTCGCAGAACCTTGAGTAAGGAAGCATACACATGCAAAACAAGTTAGCAGAGCAAACCAGATGTCTGAATTTGAAGTGAAATGCGAGGGTTGAAGATTTTAAATATTTAAACTTAATAATTGTTTCCAATGATGCCGCATATTTCTTATATATAGTCATTCAGAGGTGCACCAACTGAATTTCTACTCATGTCAACTTTATATGTAGCCACCAATCAGTTCACACAACTCGGTCTCGTTAAAAATTGTCTCTATCCATGTCACTTTTGGCACAAAGGGAGAGAAGGGAAAAAAGGTACGTGCAGGGGACCAACCCTGGAAAGGGAAAATTTGGAATGCAGTTTTTAGGTGTTTTAAATGAGATTTTCCGACAGAATTACGACACAAAGGAATCGTTTAAAGCCATAAATAACATGACCGTTATTGGCAAATAAATGAACTTCGCCTACATCTTCTCCTTTTGGAAATAAGGACATCTTGAGACAATGATTAAGAAGACAACCTGAGAAAGAGGATATGAGATTATACCCCATTGACTTCTACAACGGTCAACTAGTTAAATTAAGTCCAGTGAATCATGGAAATTGTTTGATTAATTAACATACATCCACTTCCTAGTTCTGAAAAGATATGTTCAAAGTTTCTCTTTACCTGTGACATGCGAGGTCTTGAATGAGGATCTCGCCGTATGCATAATGAGGCAGCATGCAGCATGCAATAGACCTCATTTTCCGAATAGCAATTTCCCAGCCTCGGATCAATCAGTTCCTCAATGGCATATTCCTCTAACAGGGGTCGCGCCTGTTCAATATCCAAATGCTCACCATTAACCCAAGGCTAGACATCAACAATAAAATATACTTTTTGTCTTTCCTTGTCACTCAGTGTCATGCTTCTCATTGACAATATATAAAATTAATAGACCACCAAATCAATGACGAAAACATAAATAAGAATTTCAGAAATAGGCCCAACTTAAAAGCATGCAAGATTATACATCGTTATTATTAGTTAAGTCTACTCTTTCTTTGCAGACCGAATCTAACAAAATTATCATACTAAGTTAGACGCTGTTATCCTCTAGGCTCTAGCTTACCCATTCAGTAAGACACTGCTGCCCTTTAGGTCGATTCAGATCCACAGCTTTCCGCCCAGTAACAAGCTCCACTAATACCACTCCAAAGGAATAAACATCAGCCTTTTCAGTGATTTGGCCACTTTGAGCATATTCTGGAGCCAAATACCTATATAGAAGCAGCAAAGATTGGTTTCAAGTCCACGGTTGCATTGAAAAATAACTGAGTATTACAAGTTTACAACACTTACCCAAACGTTCCAATGACTCTAGTTTCCACTTCAGTGTCTCCATCAGGCTGCCACCTTGCCAGTCCAAAATCACCAACCTAGAATTCAAAAAACAAAAAATAAAGAACTATTAGAAGAGAGACATATCTGATGCACCTCAGAATATGGCTTATACATTATGGCACACAGTCTGTAGGATGCTCTGATAATCCAAACATTTTATTCCACAGAAAATTCTTAAAATGTTAGATAACCTATAATTACTTAGCTCATTGACATAATGAATAAAGAAACATAATTATGGAATAATGGTGACTTTTATTTCCATTTCTGCATTATATAAAGGAGTCAAAAGATCCAATACCAATGGTTCAAAATCATGGGTGATGAGAATATTATTTGGGCGCATGTCCCGGTGGATAATGCAACCCACTCTGCATTCTTCATGAAGATATCGCAGCCCTCGAGCAGCTCCAACAGCAATTTTTTGCCGTGCAGACCACTCTAATACATCCCGTTGTCTCCCTGAAAAATTACAAGGCACTAGCTCAATTGTCAAAGGATAAAGAATGGTAACATTCATACATAATAAATCATCATGGCGTTCATCACAAAGTATCTGACTATCTAGGATTTTGCATGTCTGCAGTAATAATGACAAAAAAGATCACGCTCCATCCCGTTGTTTAGATATAATGGTTAATTACTATCTCAGCATACATTTAGCATATCTGATTTCATTTCCCAATTAATTAGCTAATTATGAGATCTTCAATTATAAGTATAATAAGCATACAATAACTCATTAACTGACGGACTACATTTATACTGCATGCTCAATGACCTCAACAGTTTCAAGCCAATAAAAACATGTATTGTTCCTTGACAGCATATGGTATAAGACAAGAAATTACCATATAAATGAGAATCTAGTGATCCATTGCATATATACTCATAAACCAGTAGCCTTCTCTTATCCTCTATACAAAACCCAATCAGCATAACAACATTTCGATGCTGGGCACAGCTTAAGACTTCTACCTCTGAGCAAAACTCATGATCACCCTGAGAACTTGCCAATTTATGTTGCTTGACAGCAATGACTTGCCCATCCGATAGAACCCCTCTGTGAACAGATCCAAATCCTCCTTCGGCCAAGAAGTTGGCTTGTGAAAATCCCCCAGTAGCAAGCTCTAACTCAGCATAGCTAAACCACCTTGGAGGTTTTCCAAAACCGGTGCTTTATGTTGACATATTGAGCATAATGGAGGTGGACCAGGAGGAGCATTTCTAGATAATGCTATTGCATCTCTTACATTTCCACTGAAATCCAAGTCACTTCTAGAGGTCGAAATTTCAAATCCAGAATCTCTCTCAAGCCTGGAGAGCTTTTCAAGCAAGGCTCTGGTTGTAGATGTTTGAGGCTTCTTATGAGATCTCTCAGATCTTTCATCTGCACATTGAGATGATCGTTGATGCAGAAGCATTTCTGAGATCCAAGGCTGGAATCTCAAGCTCGCTGAGGATGTGGACATATTTTCACTGTCTGTGTCCGAATTAGTATCATCAAGTTCTTCATTTTCCTTAATTGTCTCCTCTTTCTTTAATTCACCATTTATCTCTGAGACAAAAAATGGTGAAGTTCCAGGGTCTGAGCTTGAAACTGATGAGGTGCCACTTCAGTTGCAGTAAATGGTGTCTCTTGCTCCGGGCTGCTTGTTGGGGTGACAACAGGTGCTTTTATGGAGTTTAAAGATTCGCTCTTCTGTTTGGCTTGTTTTCCGGGCATTTCTTTCTCAGAAGGTAATGGACTGGCTTCAGGATCCTTCTTTTGCGATCCAACCAAATTCAAGCGGAGAACTTTTGGTTGAGATCGCTTCAAGCAACAATGTTGCATTGCAATTCTTCCATGCAGCGTTTTTCCTCATGTTTGAGATCTCTGCAAAATAAGCATCAAGCCAAGAACCATCAACAAACATTATAAGAATCTCATAACAACATAGTAAACCAGAAAGAAGAAATTAACTCGTGATTACATTTTGTAGTCACAATAGCACGCCTTTCTGAACAGAAAATATCTGTTAAAAAATGTATTTATAAGGAGGGGGAAAAGGACGATTACTTGTCCAAGACAACCCAACTGGCCTGGACTTTCTTGGCCTCTGCAGCTACTCCTCCACAAGGAGATCCAGGTACAGTTTGAATCTTGACATTTATCTGTTTGGAAAATTTGTATAAGAGGGGTAAGCCGCCAACATTCAATATGCAACAGGCTCTAATATATCAACGCCACTACTAACCTTATTTGAATCATAGACATCATGAAGCCGAAGGATCATCTGGGAGCAAGAATCATTGATATCGCACTTCTTCTCTGAAGTTGTTCCCGAAGGAGACTTCTTGTTACCGCTGGCGCAGTCACCAGCAAATCTTGGAAACATCCATAATCTTCTACCTGCGTATTCACAGACTAAATGTTAATTGCACGTGTGGAAAGCACCGGAAAGGTTCAATTACTTGTCAACAACACTAACAAATTGACATATCTTATGTAACAGAAGCATAAAACTCACTTGTAAAATAAATTAAATGAAAGAGAGAGACAAAATTACCTGAGCTTTGTGGAGGCAAAACCACTAACAAAATAATGCAATCCCCAGGTTGAACAACATGAGTTAGAGACCAGACAAGAGCAGTCTTAGGGATTTCCTTCGATGCCTTAACGGCAACAATGACCTTCTCAGCACCATCAGAATCTTTTTCTTGCTTCCCTCGCTTCTGTTCTCGATTCATGAGCACCAATAATCCTCAAAAGCAAGCAAAATGTCTTGTTATAATAGTTTATCAATGAATAACCATTAAAGCATACGTTGGTAAACAACAACTCCAATATCTGCCACTAGGACATTAACACCGTCATGCCAATGAGAAGAAAAGAGCCGCACTTAAACCCACTTTCAACTTTCTCAATCTAGCTTTTTCTGTCACGAATAAGAGTGCTTCAGTAGTACGGTCAAAATAATAGTAGCAAATCCGTGAACAATCAGATGCCCTTTTGGCTCAGAAAGCAAGAAGTTGCAGTTCGAAGCTAAGAGGCCACAAATTTGATGTATTTCAAGGCTTTCTTCAAATTAAGAAGATTCATAGCACTGTTTAGCATGAGATGTAGAAGACACAGGAGCCACAGGAGGCCTTCCAGTCTAGGACACTAGAATGCGATTGTGCCTTCAAATCAGCAGGTCAAAATATTAGAAAGAAGCAGCTTAAAAAAGGAGAAATGGATGTGCTTTGGATCCAACTAGTTGGCTCCACTATCGATGAAAACACTAGTTGGCAAAGATTCCACAACACAAACAGTATAATGTCTTCATCTTCCACAGAGAACGTCAAATCAACACCAGTAAGACTGAAGGTAGACGCCGTTTTGTTTAGCTCTCTGGGGAAATGGAAGTTACCTTCAAGTTTTACACTTTACCCCTGCACAGTCCAGATTCAACTTGGATTAAAGAAAACGAACCGGGAAAAAGAAAAATTAATACAGAATTAGGCAATGTGAAGAAACAAATAGCAATAAAACATAAAAATATGAATCACTTTTCAACGGCCATTTTGTTGCTTTAGAAGATCAAATGCATCATTGGCGACTAAAAAACAAAAACAGGAGGAAAGAATGGGGACGCCAGAAATAAGATCCAAAACAATTATTTTTCTTTATTGCCTATCAATTCTGCTTACTGCTTAGGCATTTAAACGAACGCCCACGAAACAGAATAATATTATACACTTTTTTATCATTATCAGCAGCATCGTCACAGACTTTCCAGCGAAGAAAAATAAATAACTCCCAGCCCCGGGGGGAAAAAATCGACAAGTAACTTAGTGAAGCCTGTCAGTAACAAGACGGAAGTTGATTAAATTCGCAAGAAAACGAACACCCAACAAGCCCCATCAAAAGATTTCACAAAGGAAAGAGATAACACAGTCCGGCCCGGTTCTTACGGTTCAAGAAAACTGGCAGAAACTAAAGCTGAGAAATATTGCTCTGCTTACTTCGCTGTACTTCACATCACAGAATGTGGAAAAAAATCAAATACGGTTGAAGCCAGGCAGAAGAAGAACCACTAAAACGAAACAAATATGGGCCATTTAACAACAACGAGCCCACCTCAAGAAGAAACAGGAAAGTGGGTTGAGATGAAAAAGAGCAAGGACAAAATAGAATTCTATTTTTCAGAAAGAAGCCCGGGTAAAGAAAAGGGTAAAGCGTAAGAGGAGAAGCAAAAGAAATCAGCTTAATTGTGAGCTGTGAGTGCTAAATGGAGAAAGAGAGAGAGACACAGAATGGAAGAGAACAGAAGAAGGAAAGATAGAAATGCAAGGAGAAAACGCAAATCTTGTTTTACTGGACAAGGTAATGGAAGGTGAAAAGCATACATACATACATATATTTGCAGAGAGATGAGATAGAAGTTTGAAAGAAGAAGGGGCTCAGTGCCCAAAGTGAATCGAGTTGCAAGCAGGGGGAGAGAGAGAGAGATTGGGAATGGCGTAAATCGGCGTTGAGAGGTCGAGCAGATGAGGCGCCCTGTTCTGGCAGTTTTATTTCGGAAGTGACCCTCGTTTCTGGTGAAGCATTCAATGCATGAGATCTCATTACTGTTTGTTTGAATCGCAGTAAAAGCCTCCGAAACTAAATTTACTCAGGTTTTTTGGCCGGCAAAAATTCGCTTGGTTTTTTGGTCTTACAGGAAAAATTAATCTTTCACTGGTTTGCAACTTAATATTTATATTTTGATTCGATATAATTTAGTCTTTATAATTTTGATTTAGTTGTAACTCAATTCCTTAAATTTCACTTGCTGCAATTTGCTGCAATTCGGTCCTTATGTTTTTAATTATTTTATAATTTAATCCCTCTTTTTATTAAATATATAATTTTATTTTCAAAAACACAATTATTAAATTATAAAATGGATAAAACTAAAGTGGCCGAGTTACAGCAAGTCAAACTTTTAGGATTGAATTATAACCAAGTCAAAACTGTAAGCATTGAGTTGCATCGAATCAATGTATAGTGACTGAGTTGCAAATGTATTAAAATTATAAGAATCAAAAGATTAATTTTTTCTTTTTTCTTATTGAGAAGTGATTGCGCGATTTCAATTTACTGAGCTATTCTAATATAAGACCTAACTTACAGTGTGATTTACATTATAAATAGGTCTTATATATAAGACAGGAAGTGAACATCTCTATCATTACAAATTCGAAAATTTATTCACCTCATTTTAATAGTTAATACTTTAATTTTAACTTAAAGAGGTACTTGGTATGAATTAGATTAAACAGCCTAATGATAGTTTTAATTTTAATGAACAGTGAAAATACAGGGAAAAACCGAAATGAAAGTATAATATAATAAACAGATTAATATTAATATAAGTTTACTAAGAAATTGACTGATGTCCAATCTCATAAAAACTTGACTTCATATATCCCATTATAAGTAAGAGGATGTCATTGATTTATAAATAGTACTTTTGTAAGTTCTCTGGTCAAAAATTTAAACAAATTAACTTTATGATTTTAATTTTACTATCTCGTTTTAGTTTTACCTTATATTATTGGATAAATATGCAAATTTGTCTTAAAAATTTTCACTCACAAATATTGGGCATCCGAAAGTTTTTTCGGGAGTTAATTTATCTTAAAAATTTAAAATCATAATAATATTATCTCTTATTATTAAAAATATTAACGATTAATATCATCATTTTAATGGTAGTTTTTTTAATAATAAAAGGTAATATTATAATTATTTTAAACTTCTAAAACAAATTTTTTTAAAAAAAAACTTTCAAATACCCAATACTTTTAAGTAAAAACTTTCAAAATAAATTTACTCATTAACCCTATATTATTTGGAAGGGTACATATACCAAATATCATTTTGTTTATTACTGTTTTTATTATTTTCCATTAAACTTTTTATTCATTTCAAAAAAGTACCCTCGCCATCAGTTAAAAAGTATTCTCAATAAATGAATCAAAATTCAATTTTTAACCTCCGATCCTAATTATAAGATCTTATTTGTAGTTTACAAATAAAATTTTATAATTAGGATAAAAAATAGAATTGTTTATTAAGCAAATTTAGCTTAAAATAAATTCTATCATGCGCTCAAGAAAAGGCTGCTTTTAATCTGAAAAATATTTACTTCTTGTAATGTGGGTAAAATTTGCTGTTGAGAAAAGATTTACGGACTAATTTTCAATTTAGGGAAATAAATTAGTTAGTATACCAGATAATATATTTATTTTCTTCGACATTGACTTGTATAATTATTATATAACTAGTACGGGTGTATTAAATACATGCGTGATATTAGTACCCGAGTCGTAAATGATTGAACTCTCAATAAATGCAATATCCCAACTACCCAATGAGAAGCAATGCGAGATTAAATTGTACATAATTGTGGTGATGGTATGGCATTGTCAACTAATTCATCCCCCCATTTTATGCAAGGAAAAAAAATCTAAAAACCTAAAAATACTATGCATAGTAATAAATTTATTATATCTCTTATCCTTAACATAAGAATTAGATAACTAATTTAGAGATATTAAAAAATTAGTTAAGTTAATCGTCTGTAACAAATATATTGTCTTTCCTAAACTATCATTTTGAACATGTGCATTGACATTATCTCTTGGCAAGAACTCTTCACAATTAATATGAATATTTTAGTTAAAAAAATATAACTTTAGAAGATAAAATAAATTGAGGTCTTATATTTAAGATCAAATCTAACCTCCTAACTAATTTTTATATTAAGAACCGGAGGTATTATAATATTAAAAAAAATAGTGAAAGTGGTAATACTACCTCTTGTTATTAATATAAGACTCAATTAATTAATTTGAAAAGATTTAAAAAGTTACTAAATTACTCAATTTTAATATACATAATATATGATTTTTCTAAAATACTTATATAAATCATTAGAATATGTCAATTTATAAATAAAATAAATTAATTTGTAAAAAATAATAAATATAAATAATTAATTTAATAAGTTTTTTATTTTTTCAAATTAATAACTACGTATTATATTAACTAGCAGAGTTAGTATATCAAGTGTAAGTATTTAAGCCATTAGCAGAAAACATTGATCCTTTTTGTTCTTGTCTTAGATTCCGTTCCAAATAGACAGGTTAATATCAATTTATACAAATATGATTATAATTGAACAAATAAAAAATGAGCGACGCACAGGCCTTTGGGCGAGGGGAATGGTGAGGATCAAAAATATGCCAAACAGGAGAAAAAAACCAGAAAATTACAGTTTTTGGTTTAAAATTATGGTTTTAGAATAAGTGAATTCATTCTATTTTTGGATCAAATTAAAGAGTATGATTATACCTGTCAGAATAGATCTCAATGGTAATATGACTTTAACATCCTCAATTATTTTCTATGAACATATTTAATCTCATATCTTATAAATATATATACACATATTAATTCTTTATTAATTATATTATTTTTATATTATTAATTATGTTGGTAAAAAATATATTATTAACAATTTCATTCCTTCAAATTAAAATTTATTATAAAATCTATCTTATAATTATCATATTGACTTATGTTCTTTTTACTAATTTGTATATATAAAAAACACTTCTAATAACAACTATTTAAACACTTTCATTTTATTAAAATCACTTGTTCACAAAATCTATTTTTTATAAAATTTATTTTCTAGAAGTTATTCTTTAAATCATGATTTAGTTTCGTACAAACGCTTCTTTTTTAAAAAAAGCACAAGAGACGGGGGTGTTGGGCGGCCGGGTCAAAAGAGAAAAAAGGTAAATAGATCCAAAAAAAATTTTTTTTTTTTCAAAACGACAACTATTTATTGATTTCTTATGATTATACTTTGTTTATGAAGTTTGTCTCATCCTGACGTGCTTCCCACCCGACCCCACCCCTCTCAGTCCCCGGCTCTCAGCTTCGCCTCACGAACTCCACGCCAAGGCCATTCCCTCTGTGGACCCGACTCGATCTTCTTCTTCCCCTCCTTTTTCCAAATTTCAAAATAATCACAACTTTTTGTCTTTCTCGTTCAAACAATCCCCGCCCTCCATTTTCTCCGATCCTATTTATAAAATATTTTTAGTATATTTCACAAATATTAAAAAATTTTAAATTTTTAACTTTATTTATATTTAGTATATATTATTATAAAAAAAAATTTTAACCTTATAAATAAGACCAAAAAAAATCTCATCTCTTTGTTTTATAGATAAGACCATAGGAGTATATGCTAAACTATTTTTTAATTTTTTAAATATAATAATTTGTGTTGGTCTAAAAATGATACGAACTGAGTTTTTCATTCTAAAAATTATAATAATAACCGTATATATTTATATAGCATTTTGCAGCAGGCGGGACAAGCACCCCACGACCTGCTCCTTTAGTGCTACACAATCCGTTTAAGGGGGGTGTTTGACAATATGAAAATCATGGTTTCAGAAACACTTTTTCGTAAAACGAGGCAAACTCCTCTATATATTTACTTCGTAAACCGTAAAAACACTTCTAAAACCATGGTTTGGTTTCTATCCAAACACCCCCTAAATCTGCACTAAATTAATTGGAGGAACGCACGAGCTAATGGAGATGTCATCTCCCTACTTCCTAGCAGCAGCAACAATAATAATATTACGTTCAATAATTAATACAAAAGCTCATTTGATTTTTATTTTAGTTATAAATATAATATTTAAATTTATTTTATCTTTCATATTTATTTATTTATTTTATAAAATAATTGTTATAATAATAATTCTAGTTAATACATTTGATTAGCAAAGATATTTTTTAAAAAATAATACTTATTTATTACAAGTAACTAATTTAACTAATTTTTTTAATTTACTTAAATTAATCAACTAAAGGATTAGAGGTAGTGGTAATAGTAGTAGTACTAATAATGATGATAGTGATAATGTTTATAATAGATTCAACTGCAGTAGCCCCCACATTAACCACTCATGTAAATCATCCTTGCTATTTGATTAAAAATTACAAAGTCAGGACTAAAACGTAAAAGTCACATTACATGAAAGACAAAGAAAATCACTAAGAAGATTCAGAAAAATCTGCTCTAATAAGGTGAACGTAGCACCCAACAAGAAGGGGTTTCTGTCACACATCAATTCTGATTCCAGCATTCGACCCACTTTTCAAAGGAGTGCTATCCATGAGGGATCCTTTGTCTATGTCAAACTTAAGAAACATTTATGATTGAAAACCAAGTTGGAGTAGACAAGGAACACCAAACCTTTTCATGTGTACTGATATGTAACAACCAAAAATTAATGTTCTGAAGTTCCATCACATTTTTCACACATCTTGAGATTTTTACAATAGAAATCATCAATAAAAATTTAGGTTTATTAGGTAATGAAGGGAGGGGGACTTGCCACGTGCCCAGTTGCATGACCTTCCAAGCTTTTAACTTTCTTATTAATAGTCTATATTATAATCCACAGGAATTAAGTTTAATGGAAGAAACTAGTTTTTTCTAATATAGCGAATCAAAGTCTGATTTTTTATTAAAAGAGATGTTCATATTTAGTGTGTAACAATATTTCGAACTGAATTGCTTCTAATAGTAAAATACATCTTAACAAAAAAATTATAAAAATTTTACATTTTTATTGTTAGAATTTGCAAACTTCATATTATACTTCCTTTCTTATCTAATATAAGATTTAGTTCATTTATTTTATTTTACTTCGCAGTGATTAAATTAATAATATATAATCTATATTTATCATGAATTGTACGTGAAGCAGGTTTTTATGGGAAAAACGCGAGCAGGTAAAATGAATTAAAAGATTAAAAAATATTTAGTCAGAAATGTTTGGCTAAGTCTGATATTAAGTATCGTCTTTTATGTGAGTTACTATTGTTCGCTACTTAATTAAAAAAAATTATCCTTATGTTTGTATGATGGAAATAGGGAAGGAAATGACAGTAAAAATTTTAATGAATTTAATTAAAAAAATTAAAGAAGTAGAGTAATAAAATTTTGATAAAAAATATTTAAGATAAAAAAAAGTTCTTGGACTGGAAAATTGACAGAATTTTAGAGCATTGAAATGAGAGGGATGGTGGGCCAGACGGCCTTACACGTCAGGGGGAGTGAGAACTGAGAAGAGACATGGGGCGTTGGAAACGGTTTGTCATAGACGACCGAGGCTGGGCATAGGCTCTACGACGTCGTCTTCTCCTGCTCCATTTTGGCGCCCCCTATCCCGGATCGTGTCTCTTTGTTTTCCTCGCCTCTCTATGTATGCCCCTTATTTCCCTAAATTAAAAATATATATATATATATATACTACTACCTCCTATCAAAATATACATATTAATTGATTAATTTGAATAGGTTAAGAAAATAAGTTAAATTAGTTATTTATAATAATAAGTGTTGTTTTTTTAAATATCTTTGCTAATCAATTTTATTAGTTAGAAATATCATTATTAGAAGAACTATCTTAAAGAAAATAGATAAATAAAAAAGAAAAAATAGATTGGGGTCTTATATTTAAGATTAAAATAAAAATCAAATGAGGTGTTATATTAAAAACCAAAGGTCGTACTTCCAATTTTTAATATTAGATCTTATTTGATATTTAACTTGATCTTAAATATAATATTTGAATTCACTTTATCTTTCATATTTATTCATTTTTTAAATGATTTTTTTAGTAGTTGCTCATAATAAATATTATATTAAATAATAGTTTTAGTTAATACACATAATTAGTAAGAATATTTTAAGAAAAATAATTTATAATTATTATAAATAACTAATTTAATAAAAAATTTTAATTTATTTAAATTAGTAAACTAATTTTTATACTAAGAGAGAGAGGAAATATAAAAAGAAAAAGAATTGGCGGAAGGGGACAAAGTTAGGAAGGAATAAGATACTAGTAATTGAGAATATGTAGGGCAGTGAAGATCATCTTGTTTCTTACAAAGTCTTTATTCTTGACTTAATTTAATAATGTCTTGTCTCATCTGTATGTTGTGTCCCTGTAGCTGCATGTGTCGGATCGGTGATTAGTGTTTTGCTTTTCCACAAAATGCCACAGCGTTCGTCATTTTTTTTTTAAGTTATTTTTCCGTTTTTTAATATAAGATCTATTTAACTAATTTAATTAGATTAAAAAATTTAGGTAAATGAGTTAATTATAAAAAATGTGACATATTTTTTCTAAAATACCATAATCATCTTTCTTAATACCTCATCTCCCCCTTCTATTTGATTATAGTTAAGGGAGTATCCATAAAGGTAATTTAGAAAAAATTTAATAAATAATAAAAAATGGATCTTATATTTAAGACCAAAATCAAATCAATAATTGGATCCTATATTAAGGATCGGATGATTAGTATTTAACCTCTTTTCAATCAATTACATTTTAGAGATGTATATGGTTTTAATGCGTTTTTTTCCATTTGTATCTTCAATTAGTTCAATATGAATTACTAGCTCTGGTCTTTAATATAGGATTTTGTTTAATTTTTATTTTGATCCTAAATATAAAACTCCAATCTATTTTGTCTATCATATTTATGCATTTTTTTTCAAGGTAGTCCTTCTAACAATGGTAGTTCTGGCCAATATACTTGATTAGTAAGGATATTTTAGGAAAGAATACTACTTATTTATTACAAATAACTAACTTAACTTCTTTTTTTAATCTCCTCAAATTAGTCAACTAGTTTTTTATAATTAGGACCAACGGTAGTATCTTTTTCTTACGCATTTTCGATAAGAATACATTTGAAAAAGTTCGTTGTTTTCATGTTGCTTGCTTTTAACTGCCTTCTTAAATTATATAATTAGGTTATTTGTAACTTATAAAAAAAATCAAAAGGATTACTTTAATCTTTATTAATATACGACACATCAAATTTATCCACATTTAAGACTACAAATTACATCTTAGAACTGAACACGAAAATTGCCTTAAAATTTAATTAGGAACTATTTGTTTAAAAAATAATATAATTAATATCTCATTTACATTTAGTCACTGAATCTCATTTATTTAAAAAAAATCTTATCTATAATAGAATAAGAGGGAGTATGTGATTTAATTAATGATCATGCGTGCTTGCTTCTTTGTTTGGTACTTGGTTACTAAGGACAACTTAAAATTGTTAATTGAGTAAAACACACATAATAGAAGGATATAATAAAGGGACTTCTGGGAAGATGTGTTGGATTGTTAGTGTTATTGATTCTAAAACATGGTTTGTTCCACAAGCAACGGTGCATGCATTTCTTAATGGCTGTGCCTTTTGTCATCCATCCAAGTTTTATGTTTCTTTCATAATTATTGCACTTTCTATTGTCACATCCAAATTCAAACCTACAACTTGTTCTTTTATACTACCTCCGGTCCTAATTATAAGAGCAAGTTGACTAATTTGAAGAGATTAAGAAAGTAAATTGAGTTAGTTATTTGTCCTAAATAGGTGTTGTATTTCTTAAAATATCCTTACTAATCAAGTGTATTGACTAGAACTATTATTGTTAGAAGGGCTACTTTGGAAAAAATATATATAAATATGAGAGATAAAATGGATTGTGGTCTTATATTTAGGATCAAAATAAAAGTTAAACATGATTTTATATTAAGGACCAGAGGTATTATAAGTGACTTAAAAAAAACATATTTATAAATACGAATCATTTGTAAGATAATTAATAATCTTATTTTAATTTTATCCCTATTGAATACAATAAAAAATATGTGAAGAAAATGTACATCATATTTTTTCCAATATTCTTTTTTTTAGCATGGGCAATGTGAAGACTTTTAGAAAAAATGACAAAAAAGTACATGCTGAGTTTCAAAACCCACAAATTGATGATTTTGACATATAAAAATCATTACAAGAATAGTCAGTATGATCTATTAGTTTTTTTTAATTTAATAGATTTTTTTTATCATTTTTTCAAACTTTTATCAATTTAATGCATTCGTGTGATGTGCAAGAATGAGGTATAAGTGATTTATATGTAAAAATAGGGTGGTGTTAGGCACAATCACATTCTCTAACAAGAATGGATCAATTTGAATGATAACATATATCTTCATAACTTAATATAAAAAGCTACTTAATTAATTTAGAATTATTAAGAAAGTCAAATAATAGCACATTTTTCTGTTTATTGATATAATACTTGAAATTTCTCATGATCCCCATTCAAGCCAACTCAAGGCTTCACAAACTTTTTCCTTTCTCTTTCGCCTTATAGGATAAGGTTATTAATCAATATTATATGAGTCATCTTAGGGCAAAAAAAAAAAAGTATTATATGAGTAGTTTATTATCAGAAACATGTCCAGTAGTTACTTCAATGCATGCATTGTCCTCACCATTATATTTATTATTTAAATCCCAATACATAAAAATAAAATAAAAAATTAGAATGAGGTTGATCCAATTCTTTTCTTGGTACAGTATCCAACCTAGCTTATTGAGCACCCCACTTCATATTATTATAATACTACCCTTAAAATATAATTCCTAGTTCATAGTTAAAACTTGATTAATTAATTAATTAATTGATTATGAGGCTAGAGTTTGAAATTAAACAAAGCTTGATTCCAAAGTGTCTTCTTGTTTGTTGCGGAATTGGATAAACAAGCACATATAAGCACTCTCAAGATCAAAACAGACAAATTGCCTCAACTTCACAAATTAATTATTTAATTAACAGGATTCATACCCAAAATTACATTATATATTTGCACCTTCCAACACTTTTTCGCTTTGATCTATGCCCTAATTTACGCTTAATTATTTTACTAATTACATAACTTTTATAATTATAATATAGCATGTGATTCTTAATTTAGAAAAAAAAAATACAGGATGGAACGGCATATACTTAAGAAGGATTCAGAATTTAAATCAGTACCATAGCTTTTTTGACATGTACAGAGTTTAAGTGTTGAAAATAAATAAGAGACACCACATAGTTTTGGATTTTAATTGATACGTACGCCAAGTTGAATAATCCCCAAAAAAGGGATTAGCGATAATTAAAGATATCTTAATTAGGAAATTTAAGCCAAGCCATGAAATTCTTTAATTTAATTCAATGCGGACGCGTGGGAGCATGGAATCCTAATTCCAAATCTGAGTATCCCATTCTTCATTTAAATAAATTAACTATTTGTCCGTTTGGGATGGCATTTAAAAGTACTTATAAATACGTTTTGCATTAATGGGAATAAAATTTTTTTTACATATTCACTTTGTATTTTATAAATTATGATTGAAAAAAATTTATAAGCTATTTTAAATAGATCGGCTGCATGGTTGACACAAAAATGAAATAAATACATATGGTATGTAATTTCATCTGAAATTTGTATGCTCCATGTAACTACACAAACATATATATATTATAAATAGATGCATTATGCTTCAAATAAAGACATCACATTAATATTTACATCAACATATTAACAGTCTTGCTCCGTGTAAATGCCCATGACCAAGAGAAAAGTAAAATCATTTACGAGCTCTAATGATCTACTTAATCAATTTGAATATATTAAAGAAATTAGTTAATTAGTTATTTGTAATAAAAATGAATTGATTTTTCTAAAGCATCCTTTTTAATCATGAATATTCTTGAATAAAAACCCCGTGTAATTAATAAGGATACTTTATGATGAACTACAAATTTGGAGGGACAAAAATGCATTAAAATTTTATATTTATATTCAAATTAAATCTCCAACTAGTTTTTATATTAAGGATAGAGGTGGTATGAAATATCATGAATCTTCATGCATAGCATTACACTGAGTTTAAAAATGAGTTATATTTATGAACAATATAGTTTGGTAATGATTTTATTATACATTTTGAAATCTGGGGAGATTAAAATGAAGGATACACGCTGGCGCATGCATACACACACGCTTATTTATTGAGGAAATTATTAATAAAATTTTTTGCCTTGGGAGGGCTGAAAGCACATTAAATGTTCCGGGCCTCAAGCTGTCTAGGAAGACAGCAATATATCCTCCAGCTCGCAAAACACACACACGACAAGTTCCCACACGCCTCTCTCTCTCTCTCTATATATATATATATATATATTTATATATGTATGTATGTATAAGTGTGACCCCATGTCATCGCAAGGGCTAGGGAATTGTTTTCTTTTTAAACAAATCACTTAATCCAAAATTATAGTGTACCATTTCTCTCAATTTGAATTTGAGACGGGTCACGCTTAGGAGCAGGGTAGGACCATGTTCCTACGCATGAGTTGCTTCTACCTCCTTTTTGCATATCAAAAAATGTAAAAGTTTCCACAGCTGCTCCTATTAAAGAAAGGGTATTAACAAAAATATGATGTGCATTTTCTTTCACATGTTATCTTTATAGTATTTAATAGGGATAAAATTGGAAAAAAATTATTAACTACTTTCTCTGATCCTAAATATAAGACCCATTTTGTAATGTAAATTACATTACAAAATGGGCCTTATATTCAGGATCGGAGGAATATCATACAAGCTGCTTATATTTAGGAATCAACTTTTTTCTCCTATAAGTGACTTACATATAGGATGTGAGCGGCATGTCTTTTACATCATGTTTAGATTGAAAAAAAGTTAAGAAAAAAGAAAATATGGAAGGATTGGAGTGTTTCCTTTTTTTTGGATGGGAAAAAAAGCGAGGAAAAGAAAATAAGGGGAAAACATTAGATCATGTAAGGCTAAAAAAAGTTAAGGATTGCTAATAAGGTTTGGAGTACATATGACTATGTAAGGTTCATGTTTTGGTCAGTTTTTGCCTCCTAAATCCTACCCTTGTCCTCCGAACTTCTCATGCTTTTATTATACATATACTCTCTTAAGTCTTAAATATAAAACTTATTTTATAGTATAATTTATACTATAAAATAAGTCTTATATTATATACCTTTTCGCTTGTGTCTCTACATGTCTCCTCTCACCTCAACGGCCGGCTTCCCACATCATCTATAATTCAACCCCCTATATCTTTACCTTTTTTTAAAGCACAAGGCTTTTGGTTTTGTGGTTCCTTAGCTGAATTCCAAGGAATATAAGAATCATCATCTTGTATCACTTCAGCAATTTGCTTAAATCCCCTGCAATCATAATGTATATATATAGTATTCATATTATATTCCCTCGTATATATACAGATATCCTGCAATTTTCTCCTTAAGCTCTCTGTTTTTCTCCTAGACACAAATCTAATTTTATATTGAAAACAAACATGTTCTCGACGCTCTTAAGCTCTCATTTGATGCGCCTCGATTCTTGTTTTTATGAGTTAAGAATTTATAATTAAGCTGCATATCTTCATCAGATATTGTAATGTAAAGACCGGCAAATCGGGTCTTGATCATTAGAAGTATTCCTCCGGTCCTTAATATAAAACCTATTTAACTAATTTGATTAGATCAAGAAAATTAAGTAATTTAGTTAATTATAAGAAATATGACACTTTTTTTTAAAATACCATAATTATCTTTTTTTCATATTCTCCCTCTTTTTCTATTTGATTATAGTCTAGAAAGTATCTATAAGAGTAACATAGAAAAAATTGATAATTATGAGAAATAAGTCTTATATTTAGGACTAAAATTAACTCAACAATTAGATCATATATTAAAGACTGATGGAGTATCAATAATTGAGTTTGATGATGATGATATTACCATGAGATGCAAATTATGCCACCATATTTCTTTAATTTCCACTAACTCTTAAAAAGTTATTCAATCACACACATACAACAAAAGTGAGTTAAAGAATTTATGTTAAAAAAAAAGAAAGCTCATATCTTAATGACATTTTAGAGTTTTGAATTACATAGCTATAGTGTCACTATCACGAGTCTCAGATCGGATGAGTTTTCTTGAAAGAGAGGCCTTATAAGGCCTAATTGAGTTCCCCAACCCTGCAAGCTAATAACTTTTAGGTCCCGTTTAGTACAAAACATTAAAAGTGATAGATAGAAACTAGAATTGTAATTGAGAAAAATTATTAAAAAAAATCTTTAGTATGAGTAATTGCTTGTCACATAGGATTAGGCAAACCCATGAAAATAGGATTGAAGAATATTACTTCTTCCTATAGTATTCCTCAATCCTATATACATGGGTTTGTCTAATCCTATGTAACAAGTAATTTTTCATACTAAACACTATTTTCTCAATCTCAATCTTTATTCCTCACTTTCAACATGTTGTAACAAAGGATACCTTAGGGTACAGTTTTGTAAGAATGTAACTTGTGTTATTTACAATGGTGTTTTAATTCCATTGAGAGTCCATCAGCCGAAAAGGGTTGACAGCAAAAGGCCAAGTGAAGCAGTTAACTTTTTTGGCCCTGTAATTCTTCTAAAGACTTGTACTTCGTTTGAGTTACAAATATACAGTTTCAAGTCTAACGAGGTTGAATATTTTATCATATCTCCCCAAAATCCCAACCCACATGCACTGGCTGTAGTAATAGAGTGAAGATAGATCGTGAGCAACAAATAATCTCACTGCGATTGGCTTTTAATGCAGGCATACGTACGTGCCAGCTTAGTGATTCATGAATTATTAATAAAAGAAGCCAAGGGGGTGGGGGCATTATTGTCCTTCACACGCACAAAAATGGGTTACAAGACAAACAATATAGGACGTTTAGGCTGTGAGCATTATTTTCATATATAATCACTACGTCATTTCCATTTCTAACCCTAATTATTAATATTATCCTCTGCCCTACCACGTACAAATTACAACCCACGCCATGTTTTTTTTTATTTTCCTCGTTTCATGCTTCCTGCTGTCCCTTTTTCTGTTGCCACATAAACTTGCAGGTCTCACTCTGAAAACTCATTTTCCAAACACAGTATCCATCTTTGTACGTATATATGTCTCTTATTATCATCCGTCTGTCATATATAGATATATATATATATATATTTATATATTCGTGCCTGTGATGATGATAATAGAGCAATGAGTGGATAATAAGACTCAAAAAGAAAAGGGGTAATCATCAAACAGTTACCATTTTGATTGAAGAAGCAGGCGAATCAGAAAGAAGTTGTGATTCTGTGATCTGCTTCTTCCAGTAAAAGGCTGGATATAATCAACTATATATATATATATAGCAGTAGCTGGTCATCATTATACTCTTTTATATATATATAAATATATAAATATATATGAAATGTTAGTATACGTAGAGGTTGGCATAATGACATTCGACAGTCCCACGTTGTAATCAGTAGTTGTGTTCCTCTTCACCATCATTAGTCTAAAGTGTTATCTTATCTGGTTATTATTATTACTATTATCGTAGTAAAACTAAAACATGCTCAGAACTAATAATTTGTACGAGTAAATTAATTTTGCCTTATGAATATACCTATGGGAGCCTTGGCTTTAGTAGCATATACAGAGGTACTCTTGTAAGACAATAGTTGTATAACAATATTTTATACATAATTCTTTAAAAGACATTTTAAAATATTCTTTAATTAATCCTTCCACATGCAAAGTACCCAGCTCAAGGCATTGCCGACTATATATATATATATATATATATATGTCATATGCTGGAAATTAAGGAATCTGAAAAGCCAAATGGAAGAGGTCAAAAACAGAGTCTCTGTTCAAAAAGGCGCAGAGAGAGGGTTTGTGTAAACAGGGCATGCATATCATAACGCAAACACAATAATGATAGAAAGAGGGCGGGGTCCATTTAGGGTATGTGGCCCCACATGCCATTAAATTCATAACAAGAAGCAAAGATACCCCACAGATTCTTCCTTCTTCCATCAAATCATTGTACATCTGCTTTCATGACTCTCTGATCTCTCCCGCATCGTTTACCTTTCCCCTGCTTTTTTCTTTGTCTCTTTTCTATCACACCCTTTGATTCCTTATACCCTATCTTTTGTGTCATCTTTTCATCCTCTCTTTAATCTTCTAACCTAACACACAGATATTGGCATAAAAGTTTGAGATCTTTACGTGTTTATTAACTTTCTGGGATTTGATTTTCTTAAGGTTTGCTCTCAATAATAAGGTTTCTTTCTTTTCCCCCCCTCTCTTTTGTGAATTTAATATTTGAGGGATCATTGCATTATTGTATACATATACAGGATGGATCTGTTATAAGATTGTGTCTGTTGAAGACTATGCCTGTAAAAGACAAAATTTTTGCTCTCAACAGACACAAGCACACAAAAAGGTTGACTCTTGTCCCTTGCCCAGATTAATTGTCCTCTCTCTCTCTCTCTCTCTGATTTTTCATCATATTCTTACAAAACACATGTGACGTCTCACCAGGAGTAGAATTTTATTCTAGTTTTTCATGTGACATTGCTCTACCAAATCATACTGGAAAGGAAACTATTGATAGTAATTCTACTTGTAAATGGTTAGACAGAAAAATTTCTACACAGGAAGGACCAAACGGGCAAAGAAAAAGAATTATTAAGAGACTAAACTAGCAACCATCCATGAAGAACCAAATTAAACTCTGCAAAGAAACATGTTAAACAATAATAAATGATTAAACCAAAACTGGATTTTGCCCTTTGATCCAGCGAGACGAGTTTCATAAACCAAACGAGCAGACTGGCCACTAATAAAGCACTCTAGAGTTTGGGCCTACATAATGGATCCTAAACGTTAGATTGGGCCCAACATTCCCCACACTTGTGTATCTGGATAATGCGATGTTTGGTTTCTGATTCAGCCAGGTGTTCATAGGTGGGAAGATTTATCATGACAGGAGAGACTAGTCTCCCGTAACATGACCAATGTAGGTTTTAATTCTTATTGAGAAAGATATCCATATTTAGTGTTTGATAGAGTCTTGAACAGGATTATTTCTAATAAGATAATATTTATACTTAGCAAAGAACAAAAAAGGGTAGACAGTTGACATACTAATAGAGAATGGAATCTGGAATCTAAATCCCATTGCAGGAAACAAAAGCAGTAATGCCACGTTGATCTGGCAGCATACTAAACAGAAGAGAACTCTAGGATTTTATGAAGAAATCACACTAGTATTCCATATAAAGGAGTTTGATACTCCTTCGGTCCTTAATATAACACTCAATTCTTGAATTGGTTTTGGTCCTAAATATAAGACTCGTTTTTCATATTTATCAATTTTCTCTAAATTACCCCTATAGATACTCCCTCAACCCAAATCAAGTAAAAGAGGGAGAGGGGGTATTAAGAAAGATGATTATAGTGTTTTAGGAAAAATGTGTCACTTTTTTTATAATTAAGTAATTTATCTAACTTTCTTAACCTAATCAAATTAGTTAAATGGGTCTTATATTAAGGATTGGAGGAGTATATGGGAAGTTCTTCCCCTTCACACTCTTGGGACTCTTTTTATACAGACTTTCGACTTAGTTTCAAACAGGGATCATGACTTGGCATCCTTTACATGATATCAAGTTGACATAAGATTCCGACATGACTAAAAATGAGAAATTTTAAACCAAAAAAAAAAAAAGGATGAACGGTTATTATCTTTGGTGATTAATAAAGATGATGTGGCGAATTTTGAGAAGTGGCAAGAAGATATGCTGTTGAACAAACATACGTACGGAGTGTTGAAGGCCACTTAATGAGGGTGAGGTTAGAATTAATGTAGATGCCCGGCCCCTCTTCGTTGTAGTTTTGTGGGTAAGTGTGTCCCCAAAAAAAAAAAGTTTCACGTTTTGCTTAAAATTGGGAAAACCTTAGATTATATATACTAAGATACGAGTTTGGATTGGTGAAACAATCAAGAGGAGGAGTGATTTCAGATGCATGACAATGAGAGGAGCATGCGCGACGAAAATCTTTAGTGGTTTGATCATTAGCTATGATTTCTTTTTCTTGGTAGCAAGATAAGACAATCAATAAGCCAACCCCTCAACTAGCTCTTACATTTAAAACTAGAAGTTCATTAATACTACTTCCGGTTCATCATATAAGAGTTAGCTTAGTTTTCAATTTAGCTTTAAATATAAGACTCTAATTCACTTTGTCTTTTATATTTATCAATTTTTTTTCTAAGATAGTCCTTATAGTAATTGTACATATTAAATATTCAATCAAATGTTAGTTCTAACTAATACATATGATTATTAAAGGTATTTTAGAGAAAACAACTCCTAATTATCGCAAATAACTAACTCAATAAACTTTTTTAATCTACTCAAATCAGTTAACTAGTTTTTATATTAAAAATCAGAGGTAGTAGCATATTGAAGGGCAGCAAAAAGAATGAAACTGCTAGAGTTAGTTGCTTTCTTTATTTTCTGTTTCTGATTATTGAGGGTAATGATTTTCATGAAAATCATTGAAGGGAATTAAAAAAAAGCAGTGGACAGACATTTGACAGTGACTGACATAATCTTTAGCATGAACCTCAACAAGATCCAGCAGCCTAGAAATTTACAATTTAGCAGAGCTTGAGTTGAGTCTGTAGCTTTTTCTTAAAATTTACAGATTAATCCCAATAATGGTTTAATCAAGGTCCATGTAAAGGTTTGAGCAAGGAAAACTAAAAGATGCTCAGAACTAATAATTTGTACGAGTAAATTAATTTTGCCTTATGAATATGTCTATGGGAGACTTGGTTGTATATACAGAGGTACTCTTGCAAGACATTAACTGTATAACAATATCTTATACGTAATTCTTTAAAAGACATTTTAAAATAGTATTGTTTAATTAATCTTTCCACATGCAAAGTACCCAGCTCAAGGCTTTCCAACTGTATATATATAAATATATATATATCATATGCTGGAAATCAAGGAATCTGAAAAGCCAAATAGAAGAGGTCAAAAACAGAGTCTCTGTTCGAAAAGGCATAGAGAGAGGGTTTGTGTAAACAGGGGATGTAAATCACAACGCAAACACAATAATGATAGAAGGAGGGTGGGGTCTATTTAGGGTATGTGGCCCCACATGCCATTTAATTCATAACAAGAAGCAAAGATGCCCCTCAGGTTCTTGATTCTTCCTTCTTCTCTCAAATCATTACATCTCTGCTTTCATGGCTCTCCGATCCCTCCCCCATCATTTACCTGTTTCCCCTGCTTTTTTCTTTGTCTCTTTTCTATCACACTCTTTGATTCCTTACACCCTATCTTTTGTGTCATCTTTTTCACCCTCTCTTTAGTCTTCCAACCTAACACACAGATATTGGCATAAAAGTTTGACATCTTTATGTGTTTATTAACTTTCTGGGATTTGATTTTCTTAAGGTTTACTCTCAATAATAAGTTTTCTTGTAGATTTTTCTCTCTCTCTATTTTGTGAGCTTAATATCTGAGGCATCATTGCATTATTATATACTTCTCCGGTTTTAAATATAAGACCCATTTTGTAGTGTAATTTTTACAATATAAAATAGATCTTATATTTACACTACAAAATAGGTCTTATATTTAGGATCGGAAGGAAACATATACAGGGATGAATCTGTTTGGAGATTGTGTCTGTTGAAGACAGTGCCCGTAAGACAAAATTTTTGCTCTCAACAGACATGAGCACACAAAGAGGTTGACTCTTGTCCTTTGCCCAGATTACTAGTCCCCTCTCTCTCTCTGATTTCTTACCATATTCTTACAAAACACACGTGACATCTCACCATGAGTAGAATTTTATTCTAGTGTTTCATGTGACATTGTTCTACCAAATTATATGTGGAAGGAAATTATTGATATTAATTTCACTTGTAAATGGTCAAACCAAAAAATGTCTAAGGGTGTGTTTGGATGAAACCAAACCGTGGTTTGGAAAAGTGATTCTGGAGAATAGATTCTGGAAAGAATAGATTTTATGAAAAAGTGATTTTGAGAAGTGAGAGTATTTGGATAGTTGTTATCAGAAGCACTTTTTATATATACAAATTACTAAAAAAAAAAGACATAAGTTAATAT
The DNA here is from genome assembly GCF_004799145.2 of Neltuma alba. Lineage (NCBI taxonomy): Eukaryota > Viridiplantae > Streptophyta > Magnoliopsida > Fabales > Fabaceae > Neltuma > Neltuma alba. The sequence goes on along the minus strand of NW_021637514.1, from coordinate 200,694 downwards.
GATAATTACAGAAAAAATAGATTTTATGATATATTTTAATTTGAAGGAATAAAATTGTTAATAATATATTTTTTATTAACATAATTAATAATACATAAGATAATATAATTAATAAATACTTAATATGTATATATATTTATAAAATATAAGATTAAATATGTTTATAAAAAAAATAACAAGATACATATCCTATAGGCTTTCACACTCTCCCTTTTTTCTCCAAAAGCAAAACATTTTTGCTTTTTCCAAAACCACGGTTTGTGCAAATTGGGTGGGTGTTTGGGTGACTTATCACCCAAACCATGGTTTGGGGTGTCACCCAAACGGTGCCTAAATAGAAAGAACCCAACGGGCAAAGGAAAAAAAAAATTAAGAGACCGGACTATTAATCATTCATGAAGAACCAAATTAAACTCTATAAAGAAACATGTTAAATAATAATAAACGATTAAACCAAAATAGGATTTTGCGCTTTGATCCAGCGAGAAGAGCTTCATAAGCTAAACGAACAGACTTGCCGCTAATAAAGCACTCTAGAATTTGGGCCTACATAATGGATCCTAAACGTTAGATTGGGCCCAACATTCCACAAACTTGTGCATCTGGATAATGCAATGTTTGGTTTATGATTCGGCCAGGTATTCATAGGTGGGAAGGTTCATCATAGCGGAAGGGACATGGCAAATCAATATTTGAATCATCATTAAAAAAAAATGTCTATATTTAGTATCTGATAGTATCTTAAACATGATTGCTTCTAATAAGACAATACTTATACTTAGCAAAAAGAAAAGGGTAGACGGTTGACATGCTAATAGAGAATGGCTCTTCTAAGATTCGAGCTCAAGACCCAAAAAGATTTAACGGAGCCTTACACTGCTAGACCAAGTCTTTGTTGTTGGAACTCTTTTTATATACTTTCAACTTTGCTTACTTTCGAACGGGGATCATGACTTGGCATACTTTATATGATATCAAGTTGACATAAGATTCCGACATGACTAAAAATGAGAAACTTTAACAAAAAACAAGGATGAAGGGTCATTATCTTTGGTGCTCAATAAAGATAATGTGACGAATTTTGAGAAGTGGCTAGAAGATATGCTGTTGAACCAACATGCATATGGAGTGTTGAAGGCCACTCAATGAGGGTGAGGTTAGAATTAATTTAAATGCCCGGGCCCTCTTCTGTTGTAGTTTTGTGGGTAAGTGTGTCCAAAAAAGAGAGTCTCACGTTGCTTAAAATTGAGAAAACCTTGGATTATATATACAAAGATATGAGTTTGGATTGGTGAAATAATCAAGAGGAGGAGTGAGTTCAGATGCATGACAATGAGAGGAGCATGCGCGACCAAAATCTTTAGTGGTTTGATCATTACCTATGATTTGTTTTTCTTGGTAGCAAGACAATAAATAAGCTAACCCCTTCAACTAGCTCTTGTATTTAAAACTAGAAGTTTATCAATACTAATTCTGATTTATAATATAAGAATTAATTTGACTTTTAATTTGGTCCTAAATATTAGATCCCAATCTATTTTGTCTTTTATATTTATCATTTTTCCCAAGATAGTTCTTGTAGTAGTTGTACATATTAAAGATTCAATCAAATGTTAGTTCTAGTTAATATATATGATTATCAAAGGTATTTTAGAGAAAACAACTCCTAATTATTACAAATAACTAACTCAACAAACTTTTTTAATATACTCAAATTAGTTAACTAGCTTTTATATTAAGGACTGGAGGTAGTGGTATATTTGAAGGGCGGGAAAAAAAATAAAGCTACTGAAGTTAGTTGCTTTCTTTATTTTCTGTTTCTGATTATTGAGTGTAATGATTTTCATGAAAATTATTGAAGGGAATTGAAAAAAAAGAAGCAGTGGACAGGCATTTGACACTGACTGATATAATCTTTAGCATAAATCTTAACAAGATCCAGCAACCTAAAAATTTACAATTTAGCATAGCCTTGGGTTGAGTTTGTAGCTTCTTCTTAAAATTTACAGATTAATTCCAATGATGGTTTAATCAAGGTCCATGGAAAGGTTCGAGCAAGGAACACTACAACAATGCATGGAGGCATATATGGATTTTAACAATTCAAGTGTATCTATCTGTTCTACATTACTGAAAGAAAAGAAGCTAATCAACCAAATCCTTTATTGAATTTATTTTATTCTTCCTGGAAGATCAAAGAATATGAAAGACCTAATCATCAAGAAGCAAAGAGGAGACATGGAGACAACATAATTGCATTTATTTTAAACACCAAAGTGACCAAATTCTAAATTTGTGTAGAAGGCCAAAGAAGTTGACAAGTCAAAGAAAAAAAGGAGAAGGCATGAATGGCGTAGGACAAAAGTGTCGTCATCTCATCTTAGTAAGATCACATAATATAATGTTTGAAAGATGATAGTACATCCGCTACTAAATATATAAGAGCTATATAACTAATTTGTAAATATTAAAAAAATAGTTAAATTAATTATTTGTAATAAATGAATGTTGTCTTCTTTAAAATAACTCTATCAACTATATGCATTGAAATTACTTCTTGATGAATACTTATTAACAATGTAATCATTATAAGCATTATTTAGAAGAAAATGAATAAATATTGAAAAAAAAGTATGTTGAAATCCTATACTCCTCCGGTCATAAATATAAAACCCTTATACTCAAGTATAAGGTTTTTATATTTAAGATCAGAGGAGTATTTAAAATCAAATTAAATTTTTAACTAACTTTTATAAATAATAAGGATAAGATGCACTGATGTTTGAAAAAATATATTGGACTCTGACCAATTTAAATCAAACAATGTAGAACTGTAAAAGCAATGAAGATCTACCAGTGAGTTTTTAACCTAATTTTATGCTGTGAGCTCAAATTTAAGATCTCCGATTAAACCGGCACAATCTGCTACTAGCTGAACTATGCAATGTATCCAAAGATTTTAGATGCGATTGTTTTAGCATTTGTGGCCATCAATATTATTTTTCTTGGTTGAAGTTGACGTTTGAAAGTTGAGGTACACTGATTTGATCTCTGCTTTTTCTTTTTTTGGCTTACAATTGATTCGATATTTATTAAAATTAATTAATGTGGACCACTAAATCATGGCTATCTCATATGGAAGGAAGTCCATTTGGGTATTGGTCCCCATCCCCAGATTTTGAGAGCTTGTTGGATAGATCGTGGATGAAAAATATCCAAGCATTTAAATCATATCTTTTGGTCTCCAAAATAAAGTCATATCTTTTGGATCAATCATTTAAGTGGTAGGAAGACAATAAATTAAAGTTGGATTAAGAGTAATATCAAACTATATATCAATTTATAAGCTAAGTAAATTAAATCTTACATTTATAATTAAAATTAACTCCCTAGTTAGTTCTTACATCTATCATTTATCATTTATTGGGAGAGTATTTCCATACTTTTGAGCTTTTTTCATATTCAAATTCATGAATATCTTATGAATTTTTGCGATCCTATCGTTATTTAACTCGCAAGATTTTTTTCCTATGATATAATGTAATTCTGTAAAATAAGTATATATTTAATTAAATTTTCATCTTTTTTATTCTTTAACATTTGATTTGGGGCATTTTTATTTTTTTGTATACATTCTACTGCTTTTTAATTTTGTTATTTAAATATATACTTAAAATTGCTTGTGCATACCTTATCAACTCTACTTTTTGCACTCACAATCCAACCCTTGCTGAGATACTTAGTCCTTACTCATGCCCAAAAAAAAACAAAAGAAAACGACTTAAGTTTGTTAATATTTTGGTTCTGTATTAGGGAGAGAACATGCAAATAGGTCCAAATGAAATTGGGGATTTGAGATCAAGTGGGGAGAATGATACTATTAATATGTGTATTAATTAATAAAAAGGTAATTTTAGAATCTGTTCTGAAATATTCTTGATTATATTAAAAATTAGATTAAAATATATATTTAAAAAATAATGGGGAAGTCTCTGATTAAAACAAAACTGAAGGATTATCAACATATTTTTTCTAAACATTGCATACCTTAATATTGATGATATTAATATCCAACTAAGATATTCATATACAATTCAAGGTTGGAAAAAAAGACTTGTTCAATATGATGGCAATAATGGAGAATACTAGAGAGACGAAAACATTCATTCATTTAATCATTTTTGACACCTCATATCATGGCCAAAAAAGAGCCATATGATTTGACTGTGTTATAAACCCTCTTAGCCCACACTAATAAAAAATGCCAAACAAGAAAAAACAGTTGTTTGGCAAAGATGAAGTGAAGAATCTCACAATTGTCCATACTCCTTTCTGAACCGGGAATTCTGTAATCTCTTTTGATTATTGAACACTATAACCACAGGCCTTCTTGGACCAATTACACCATTAGAGACATCAGTTAAACCTGACTTAGGGAAAGACCCTAAAAAAGGACTATTTGAATCATGTTACATTTTCAAAGATGTTAAATCATTGAATCAGCCATTACTGCTGAACTCGGAGAGCTTGAGGCAGAGCCTCATGAGCAGACACACAGAGAGTCTGCAACTTGCAATCAGCTGAGATGAACTGAGATGCTTCTTCCTTAGAAATCTTGTTGATCAAGTGAATCAAAACCCTCTCAAGCTCTTCCCCATCACTCCATTCATGGATTTCGGCCTTCACAAGCGAAGGGTCTTTGCATATCAAATCCCACACAGGAAAGTTCTTCCTTGGCATCATGAAGTCTCTCTCTTTCAGCCTCAAGCTTGGGCAGTAGTCCCCACTTCCATCACCAAGATAGATAATCCTCTTGCTTCCTTCAGGGCATATTGAATCTTGAATCCTCTCTATGATCAGACCCTGTAATGGAAAAAAGATTGAATCAATTACAAATGATGTATAAACAGGAAGGTACCTGAATTTATCACAAAAAAGTATAAATTTTCCGATCGGATGTTGATTGGTGGTTACTTTATTCCAAGTGTCTAGAAAATTTTATAAGTATTGCTTATTTTGACTATTATGTCTGAATTGGAGCATACGTCAAACTTTAATCATTATTTTTTTCCTCCTCAGTGTTGAATATAATGATCTCTATTGAGGGAGCAAAGAATCCAGATTCTTCCGTGTTGACAAGCTTTTAAATACAGCACAACTCATGTCTAGATTCTTTGGTGGGGTCACTGAGGCCGGACCCACTTGTATGTTTGCCAAAATCAATTCAAGTTGTTTGATTATGATTAATAATCAAGGGTGAGTTTTCTTCTTCTTCCTCTTCTTCTTCTTTTTCCATCTAGAGCAGAAAAGCAAGAGAATTGAAGGATGAGAATAGAGTACCTTGCACATGTTTGGAGGGCAGAGACTGCATCCATGGGGAGCTTTGCTGAAGTCATGATAAGGCAAAATCCTCAACCTTCCTTCCTCATTAACATAGCCAGGATTAGTGTTAATCTCAGAGAAGCACTCCTTTATTCCCAAATGCTTCAAAATTGTCTCAATGAAGAACATATTTGCATCACTCACAACCCTTAAATCACACCTGTAAAACAAAAACGCCACCATATATGTCTTCTTCTCCCAAAGGAAAGAAAAACAAGGAAACAGAACTTATGTTTGTTTAAATAGAAGAAGAGAAAGATGCATACCCTAAAGCAAAAGCTGCTTTAATGGCAGGGACTACTCTGGGATGTATAGGAATCCTCTTCAGGACTTCTTCAATTTTCTCAATGGTTACTCCTTGTGAATGAAGCTCCATCATCATCCTATCCTATAAAATCAGTACCGGAAAAGGAAGACAGTTATTTCTGTCATAAAACAATAATACCAGAAGCACAAACTTTGGAAGCAAAACTTGTGACACTAAAATGACCCAAAACATTTTTCGTACTATGACCCCAACATCAATGAAATGCCTCAGGGAAATTTCACAATTTCATCCTTCAAGAGGCAATGAGATGATAATATCCTTGAGAGAGCGGATATTCTCTGAACTTGAAACAAAACCAGACTTGCATGGGCCATCATCATTGAAGAAACAAAAGTTTAAATCTTCCCAAATAAGAATCTTACCATGAGAGAGTTCCAAGGCATGGTGGGAAGAAGCTGGTTGAACAAGTCCGTGGCACCGAGCTCGTCGATGACCCAATTGTCACTATCGCAGTCAACAATGGTCTTGTCGAAGTCGAAAACCACCACAATTCCAGACATTGTTACGTAAATCTCAATGACCCAGAAGAACAAACCCTATTGAATGTCTCGTGGTTCTCTCAAAATCAATTCTTGGCGTGGATCCTACAACTCTTGGGACGTGGGTATTTATAGTGAACACCATGGCTAAAACCTAACCCCAAAAAAAAAGAGAACAAAAAAACGGTTCTTTTGATTCCAAAGGAATATTACCTTTAGGGCTTAAGGAGGAGGTTACCGTGAAGGTCCCTATTTCTTGCAGATTGCGCTCTCTGGAACATATCTTTCTCCCGAATCAAAATCCTGACGGCTAGATTTCAAATCTCATCATGTCCGTTGGATCTGTTGCCTTCTAGCTTTGGTCAGTAGAATCGAACGGTGAAGAGATTGGAAAGGATTCTAAGCCAAGAGACCAAAAACGCGGGTGGGAACAAAATGGAATATTCCAAAGGAATTCAATTTTAGGTGGCCACCTTTGAATTGCACTTGCCACTGTCTCCAAGAATATTCTGGGTATGGTTCGGTTTCGGTGATCCTTTAAGAAACTGAGGAAAAATTATAATTAGGTCCTATTTAAGAAAATTAAATAAAAAAAATCTCTTGAAATTATGAAATTATTCTGAAGTTTTAAGAAACCTTTTTACAATAAATTTTATTTGTTTAATTATCAAATTATCCTTTTTTAAATTTGTATTGACAAATAAAAGAGTAGTGGTTGACAGCTTAGAGTATAATAATTGACAACTATCGTGGCTGATTTGACAACTCATGCATTACATTTTGTGATATGCTAAAAAGAATATGTTTTCAAACCAACTGTGATAGTTGTCAATCATTATATCCTAAGTTGTCAATCACTGCTCTTTCAATTGTTAATACAAACTTAAAAAAAAAAAAGAAGGGTAATTTGATAATTAAACAAATAAAATTTATTGTAAAAAAATCTCTTGGGATTTGAGAATAATTTTATGATTTTAAAGGATTTTTTTGTATTTAATTTCTTTGGACGGGACCTAATTGCAATTTTTTCAAAATTTATTTATTTCCTAGTGAAAGGAATTTATTATTTAAAATTGCTAATTTTAGGCATGTGCGGTGTTTGTACAAGTTTCCAAGTGGATGAACGTGACCGCGTACAAATGTTTGAGCTCAAATTGGATTCTATTTGCTTCGTTCTCACATTTGTATGTTTGTGATTTTGTAAATTATTGGTAAATATGTGATCAAAATTCAAAGTGGAGTCTAATCTTTGTCACCATGTGCTTGAGGATGATGGATACATCACCCTCCACCCTGCAATGTTTATGTTATTTTGAATTTTCCCATGGCTATTAGTTTTCACATGTCGGTCAAAATAATTAATTAATGTAAAATACCATGAAAATAAATCGTAGCATGAAATTTCTAACACGGCGTAGAACCATGTTCCATTTGACCAGTTCTATTTAATAATTACTAACACTGTTAATTTTAAAATTATCAAAATTTAACCATAAAGATTAACAGCTAATCTCTTCGTCTTTTTTAATAAATATGGTAAATTATGAATGTTAATGAATTTAATTTCAATTATTTGGATTTAAAATATATTTTGGATGGAGTTGTTCTTATTTTTATATTTTAATTATTTAATTATATACTTTTTAAAGACCAATTTATTAATAAAAACAAATTCTTACGAGTTTATAATCTGAATTTACGATCGAAGTTTACATTGCAAATTTAACAATCTTGATAATGTCCCTAAACATAAAAAAAAACAATTTTTTTTGGTCTGAAATTTTAAATTGGTCTTTTTATTTTTACTCCTATTAAATATATGTTACTTATTATTTCTCTATAGTAAATTTTCACTCATTATCTTTCTTTTTTTTTACAGATAAAAGTATAATTAAAAAGGTGTGTGTATATATGTTTTACGCATTTATTTTTTAACTAATATTTCGAACCATGTGATGCATAATTTTAATAGTTATTTTTTTTATAAAAAGTAATTTGAAATTTCAGTTTTAATTTGAGGTAGGCAAGCATCAGGCTCACCGTGATATATGTTTAACTTGAGATAGTAAAGTCTTTATTATTTGTCATTTAGAGAAGGCACATCTTTGTGCATTACAGCTATTAGATTTAAGCTCTTTGCAAAACCTAATCCTACAAGTAATCTCAATAGATCAATTCAAACTTTTAATATGATAAGACTGTCCACAAAATTATTTATTTATTATTCATATCACAAAGCATATACGCACAAGTTGGATCTTAAAATTCAGTTCAAAAAATATTTATAAAGATACTCATAAATTACCTGTTGATAAAATTCTTGTGCCAATGATGATATTCGAACCTATGCATCTGTGAAGAGTGAATTATATCCTTATTAACTTAATTAACTTATTATGGCAAACCAATACCTGATTCTAATTACTAACCCATTTTTTAAATTGTTTTTATTATCATGTAAAAAATAACAAAAATACAAGTTTGTTTTGTGGCAGTCATAATTAGCTTTATTGTTCTTAAGGTCTATTTATTTTTGCATCTTGATAATATGTTTTTATTCATTAACCAAAAAAATATATAAATTGACTGGTTAGAATTATATTTTTCAATTAATTGGACAAATAAGCCTTTTGACTTGCTTTTGCATGTGAATTGCCTCAGTTAATGAATGAAATTTCTGGAACCCTATTCTTTTCTTTTACCAAGTCAAATCTCTAAAAATTGACTAAAAAGGGGATGAAGTCTAATTTCTTGGGAGTTAATCCATTAGATTTCTCCTGATTGATTATGACCAGTGTTCCGTCTGAAAGAAATTAACTTAGCTCAAACTAATTAGACTTTGGTCCCCTTTAAGGACAAAAAGTAAATCTATAATCAAATTATCATTAAATGACAATTAAAGAATAATTTAATAATGAATAATCAAAGAATCTTAAACCTTGATATCAAATAGCGTAGGTTAATACTCCTCCAATAGTCCAATCCTTATGATAAAAACTACGTGATTGATAAAAATTATTTTTCATACGTGCAATCAATATGATAATTTTAAAAAAATTATAAATTCGAGTGACAAATTGAATTGAAATTTAAAATTTTATATTTAGAGTCAAAACAAATTTCTCAATTAAATCTGCTATTTAATATCAAAACACTTTGTTGAGTTTGGTACTTTTAAATTTAAGTTTTAAAAATAAATGAGTGATTTATCTTTAATATACATCCCATGCCACAAAGATAATGATGATTCATATTTTTAAATTTTGATATTCAATCTTTAATTAATTTAGTGGGTTTGGATGTACCAATGGGTTTTGTCCTACAGATTTTGATGTTCCATCTGCGTCATCACTACCATTATTAAATATTAATAACATATTATAGTTGATCATGACAAATCAAATTTCCTCACGCGTGCATGTTCTTCCCATTGCTTGCAAAGTATTAAAGAATTTTAAAAGGCTTCAATCATGGAAAACGTTAATAAATTTTAATTCTTTTTCACTAAAAACACAGGTAATATAGTAGTCTATATAAGGTTACAAGTGTGATCGAATTTGCAACTTTCTACTTATAGGAAAAATTTTATGCCACTAAATCATAAGTTATTAACAGGGTTATAAAAATTAAATAATTTAAATTATAAAGCTTATTTTGTTGATTTCATAATTTGAAAGATTATTTTATGTTATCATCCTGCAAAATAAAATGCCATTAAACTATTAAACCAATGCACACACCCATACATATATGTATATAGATATGTTTGGTAATAGCTTTGCTTATAGGCAAAGTGACGTCTCTAATTGTGATAGGTGATTATGTGTTTGTGGATTGATTAAAGAAATTATTAAAATAAACTAATGATTATTTTATATGAAAACTTAACTCCCACATTAATATGCAGGTAATATATGGAAATCTACTTAACCTAATGAGATTAAATTTGTTGCTGAATATGGAAATATCCAAATGACGGAAATGAACTATGTGTTCAACAATTTTATACAAAAATAATATTTATGTTTTTCATGTTCTTAGTTTATTAATTAGTTTATTTTATGATTTTCTTAATTATAAATTGAATTTTCATCTAAATAAGTTCTTTTGAAAAGATTGAAAGAGGATTCAAGCAATCCTGCCGTGAAGTGTCACTTCGAAGAGTTTGAGAGAGACTCAAATTGCGAAGTATCAGCCCGTGCCAATTAAGTACTTTTTTTATTGCACGCGCGATAATTTTAAATATTTGTTTGAGATTATTATTTTTAATTCTTGAAATTGAACTTTTTTCCCTAAAATTTAAAATTAATATCTTTTATTCTTGAAATTTGAGTTTATTTTATCTTGATCTCTGAAATTTATTTTATTTTAGTTTGCCTAGATTTCAAGAACTCCGAGTTTTAAGGATGGAAATTAAATTTTAAGAATTAAAAATTGTATTAACACTATTTCTTTTGTAGAAACTAATTAAAAATTTCTTTTAATTTTAACTAAAAAATTGCATTTAATTCTATCTCTTAAATTTATAATTTGTTTTAAATAATTTCAATTAATTATACATATTAAAAGGAGATTTTTATCAATTGCTAGTTTTCAATGCAAATAATTAAAAAAAGTATCTGAAAAAAATATACACATTTTTATAAATAATTTTTTAATGTAAAATAGCCATCTAATTTTAGATTTAAAAACGTACGGAGCGTGATTTTCTTCCCTTCCCCTAAGTGTAGACTTAGAAGAGATCTTAAAAGAGAAAGTACACGGACATTTAAGAAAGTAACATTTCATTGAATTTTAAAAATTTCAACATTAATCTTAATTTGAAGATTTAATCGAAAAAATGTTGCGAAAGATTATTTCCTGCCAAAAAGCCTTGGTCTTTGCCTTTTTTTTTTTCTTAAAAAAAAATTAGGATTCACAGTCCTTAAACGTAATTAAAAATTTTAGAATTTTGCTTTATAGATCTGGATAATTTTGAATATTTATTTTTAATTTTTCCTCATATTTCATAATTTATAGTATATACACACACACATGAGAGATTTGTTTAAAAATAAGTAGGTGAACCTACCACTTGTTTTGAAGATGATAACATGCCTACCACACGTGTCATCCTACTAAGGCTTCTTCTAAAGTTGCATGTCATTTTAATTAAAAAAATGGCCAAATAAAATGCTCCTTCATGTACGTATTTATAATTAAGTTTATGTGAATAAATAATAATAAGCGTGGGTTTGTGAACACTTAAAATACATGTTTTTACATTTTACAAAATAGAACTCTTTTCACGTATTTATATGGTACAGTACACAAGTTTAAATACATAACATTATCTCCAATTCTTACTATAAAAGTTAGATAATTTGAGGATATTACGAAAATTAGTTAACTTAATCATTAATAATAAATATACATTAATTTTTCTAAAATATCTTTATTAATCATGTGACATTAAACTATTTTCTAATTAAACCCTTCTAACATATATCACTCTAGTCTTAAAAATAAGTGATTGTAACACATTCTCATATGCTAAAGAATGCATTAAATTAACACTTTTTTTCAATTTTATCCTTATTAAATGGACAATTTTTTTTTTTCAATTTTATCCTTATTAAAGTTTTCTTTCTCTCTACATTTACAAATCATTCTTATATCTCTCCATTCTTTTTTCTTCTTCTTTCCAATGTGAATTAAATAAGAGTAAAATTGAAAAACAATAATTACATATACTACAAGTGACTTACATTTAGGATCAAAATGATATAATTAATAAGGTTAGGAAAATGATTATAAATTTAGCAGATAAAGTGAATTAAAATACTATCTACAGTCCTATTTATAAGATCTTATTTGTAATTTATAAAGAAGGTCTTATAAATAGGACAGGAGGTAGTATTATATTTATAAAGATCATGTTTAGTTGTAATTATTATACTAAGGATCTTTTAATCTTTAACGAATATTCCAATTCCAATTTCTAAGAATACTAACAATTTGTACAACTTTAGCATTTTTTTCCTTTTTATTTATTTATTTTTTAATAAATCTCCCAATCCAAATCCTTGCGGGCAGTGAACGCTGCATCAGTATTGGGTTTGGTCACGTTCCATTTTTTTCCAGTTTGATGCTAAAGAATATTCATAAATTCTGATCCTTTAATGTTAGATAAACATCAAATCAAATATTATATTAATTTTATTAAACACTTTTCCAAATCAAGCAAATAAGTATGTCTATATAACTAGCCGTGGCTTGTTTAAATGATTTGCCATCTATTTTCCCTAAGCAAGGTTTTAACTTCAAATTTCTATGAATAATTAAAGAAAACTAGCCCAACTTAATTTGGATTAATCAGAGTCTAAAAAAACTTTAAAAATCGGTTATTATATATCTAATAATTACCGTCCGCAGTGCCGATGAGCACCGAGTGCTCAGCACTCAAAACATCCCCGTTTTGAGTGCTGGGCAATAAACATATTTTTTTTTTTTCAACGTTTCTTCTTCTTTTATTTTACAATGTAACATTTTTTTAAGCACATGCAGCCTTTCAAAATTTCCCAATGTATTTGTATTTATCCATATTTTTTACTTCATCCAAATATTACTGGAAGATATTCTCTTTAATTTAATTACTTTTTAACTTTATTCATGTTTAATATATATTTTATCATGATGATAATTGATCTAACTATAATAAATGAAGAGTACAAAATTACATATTCATATAAAAAATTTAATTAACTTATAAATAAGGTCAAAATTTTTTTCTCTAAATAAATAGGACCATATGAGTATTTTATCATTTAATCAGAAATATGATTATCTATTACTACTTTTAGTCTTTAATATAAAAGCTAATTTGGCATTTTATTCGGTTCTAAATATAAAATCTCAATCCTCTTTATTTCTCGTATTTATCTATTTTTTTTAAGGTAGTCCTTGCAATAGTTACACATGTTAAATATTTCATCAAATTAGCTAATACGCATGATTAATAAGGGTATTTTAGAAAAGACAATACATATTTATTAAAAATAACTAACTTAACTAATGTTCTTAATCTACTCAAATTAGTCAATTAGTTCTTATATTATAGATCGGAGATAGTATTTATTTTTATTCTTAACTCTTCTTCTTAATAAATGGATTGTAAATCTATAAATTTTCAGATAAAGTGACATCCAACATTGATATTATTTGTAAATAGTATCCAATATTTTAATCTTATTTGTGGTACATTTAATTTTTTTTATCCAGTGTTTTTGAAATTATTTTTCAGCTACATCCAAGACCACAATATTATTTATGATTTAGAGGTGCTAAATACATTATAAATAAGATTAGGGTATCAGATGCATCGCATATAACATTAGGATACCGTATATACAAATGAAAAATAGTATAAGGATACTAAACACTGTTTTACTCTAAGTTTTTTCACACATCAATACCATTTTATTTAGTTTGGGTACTCTTTTAATAATGTCCGATAAGGTTAAAAAAAAACTACAGATGAATAGAATCAGGTTGAGAAATTATGGGAGATTGCTGCATCTTGCGTGTCAGATGGGAAAAAAAAAGTTGCAGTGAAAAAAAAATGGCTGCCCAGCACTCAAAACCGAAACATTTTGAATGATGAGCACCAAATGCGGACACCTAATAATTATAAACTGAACCTTGTTTAGAACATTCCTTCCAAGAATATATATGCCCTGTTTGAATTATCATTGGAAATCATTTATAAACATATTTTATATCGATCGAGATAAACTCTTATCATATATTTATTTTATGTTATGTAAATCACGCTTGAAATGGGTCCATAGAAGGTCAAGTGCCTTGGAATGACAATTTTTTCACTGGCAATGAATCCACCTAAATTAATATATTAGTAAACCAGGCCCAATATACCCCAAAAATAGGCCCAACAAGCCCATCAAGATTGAGAGGATCTTTGGGGCCAAGATGGAGAATCTTGGCTCCGCATTTTCTTCTTCTTCTTTTTTTTTAATTACATAGAGACAGGCTTCAACCTGCATCACAGCACCAAACACCCCCCGGGGGGCCCCAAAACAACACGCACAGGGACCATTCGGCCGAACAACTGGTGGTTGGGCTCCGTATTCTCCGAAAAGGAGGGGGGAAAAAAAAAAGCGATGACTAATATGACTTATCCAGTAATCCAAAAAAAAAAGAAAAGAGAAAGACTTATCTCTTATATTTGGTTAGACCTCCATTTATTATTGACAGAAGGCCTAAGGCCTTGAATGAAACGAAATTATGGTATGCATACAGCTCCTTTGGCAGTTAAAATTTACAACACAAATAATTTCAGTCACTTGTGCTGCAGGCCATAGTTGAGATTCTTTCTCCCTCCGAGGTAGTTAGGATTTTTGCGAGAATGGCACAACTCAAATGATGTCAGTGAAGTTGATATGGTGAAACACGTCAATTGATATTTGCAGTTTCCCAGAGACATTCACCTACTAGTATAAACAGAGTGGGAAAATAAAGTGTCAAAAATGAAGTAACCGAACTCATTCTGGAGTTCCATGATTCTTTTGACCATCAATGATCAAAGAATCACCATAAAAGAAGTATGCAAGAAGCAAGATATGGCAAGCCAGTATTAATTTTCTCAATGGCTAATACCATGGACGAAGTACTTGTTTCCTCTGTACCTGAGTATCCTGTCTTCTGCTCCAACACACCATATATGGCCTTCCAGATCCAAGTTTCCTTTCATTTTTGCAGTTTCCCAGACAAACTTGAATATTCCAAGTGCCTGGTCTAGCTGCTTCACCCCACGCCCAATCATTTTTTCGTCATCTGAGGTCAAAATTCTTCCCATGGACAAGCAAAACCTATCTTTAACTCCACTTTCATAAACCCCACCACGTATATCCACTTCAATATCTGAAACTCTTCTGTATAGGTAATATAACAATAGAGTGAACAAACACCTAGATGAGTGTCCTAATGTTTTGGTAAGCTTCTTCTGCACTAGATTTTCTTGATGTCTAGCTTCCTTGTATCCGATACTATTGTCAACTATAACATCTTTGATTTGAGAGAGACCCTCCTTCATTACCTCGAGCTTGGTCACATGCAACTTAAGCATAGTTTCGCTTCTGAAACATTCAATCAAATCATTGATCATCTCGAGAATGTCTTGCCATTTGTGGGGATCAGAAGGATCAAGGGTTTTAGAAGGTGTGAGTTTCATCCATGAGGCAGTGTCAGGATCAGAGGGAGCTGCAGTGTCAGTCAGAAATTTCAAGCAGTTGTGAACAATTTGCTTACCCATTAGAGTACTTTTGGTTGATCCTCGAACAGTTAACAAATCCAAATCAACTTTCATGGCATTCAGAATCTCCTCAAGTGCACCTGTCCATACACGGTGCTGGGTCACTTGGGGGCACACTGTTAAGCGAACTGATTTCCTCTGTTGAGCGGTGACATTGAGAGAATTGCTTATTTTAGTAAGTGAATCAACAACCATAGGCTCTCTAGCACTTGCTTTGCTGAAAGGAGATATTGAATCTTGACTTGTTTTCTGTGCGCGTTTCACCTTTTGCTGAAGTGACGGACACCCAATAAAGGTCCGGACAAGCGATTTCAATATACCCATTTCTTCTTGGATTTTATCATCAACTATGATGGCATTACTGGTAACATCAACAAGCCTTCCATTAATGGCATCCACGTTTTTCAGCAGATGTGTCAATTGTGAAATCCTCGGAAACACATTCGCATACCATTTCAAAGGCAAGACATCTTGGGAAGAAAAAGATTCTTCCAAAGAGTGATATAGCATCGATTTCAGATTCATAACACCAGATTTCTTAGTTCTCATATGAGTGCCATTGCAGAGTAGCTTATGAAATCTCAAGGCCATGTTACTCAATGTCACAAGATTGACCTAAAAACCTATTTTCGCAAATGGGTCGTCTGGTTTATGTGTGTTCGGAGATACAACATCATTGTGGCGTTAAATCAAACGGATGGAGTGCACTTCGTTTCAAAACCTTGAAGAGGCATCATTATTGAATCACCAGTACTTTGGGGAATTGGCATGCACCACAACAGCTCTACCTTCCCTGTTTCAGCTTAGACTTCGTCTACAAAGTTAAGCATTTGAGATATTCAAAGCTCCCGAGCAGCTTAGAATTCAAAGGGTTTTAGATTTTCAGGTCGGTTCAGCGGTGGTGAGGTGTGGTTTTAGGACTTCAGGTTGGCAAATGGGATTGAAATGTCAAGATGCGCCCCTTACTGGCAGGAGCCAAATCATGGCATTTGAAGCAAACCTGTAGCCAGTTTATTCAGTCCAGTCAGCAGCAGAATTCACAGTTTAAAATTCATTCAAAACCCAAATTCAAACTCAACAATTGGAGCACAACAAAAATAGCCATGAGTAATTACCAATCAGTAGAAACCAAGTTTTAATATTTGTAACAAATTCATAATAAATTTTGAAAACAACCAGAAACCAAATTCTGTCATTTGCACCAAACAACCCAAAAAAAAAAATCAACAAAATGCAAGAAACGTCAACATGTTGTAATCAAAATTACCTATCAAAAGACAGAAATATCTCTTCAAAGCCGCATCATTTTCAAAATTTTCTGCTTTTCTCCTCCTCGATTGACTTGCTCGCAGCGCGCTGCGGAGAGGTTGGGAAGAGGAGGAGGTTGGTCCCAAGGCAAGAACGATGGAGGAAGCTGTCCGACATGGAGAAGGGCTGCGAAGAAATTGGTTGCTGCGGATGAAACGATGAAAGCAACGCAACGACATCGTTTCCGTAAGTGTATAGAGAAATCTAAACCGTTGGAATACGAAAAATCTTAGCCATCCATTAAAGCAGTGCTCATCCTCTTGCTTCAAACATTTGAAGTCAATTATGAAGTCAAAAGCCTGACACTAATGGCATTGATACTCTTCTGCAAGTAAGACCTCGCGCAACTGCGAAGGGCGAAGGGCGAAGGCTGCGATCGAATCAGGGCCGAAGGCCGAAGGATCTGCGAGACTGCGACTGCCTAAGTGTTAAGTGATTCAAGCGAAGAAGAAAAAGCAAACACGAAGATGAGAACTGGAAAGTGTTAGGATTTGTTTGGAGCTCCGTTTAAAACAGATTTTCAAACAAGTTTATATAAGTCGATATAAAACTCTCCTCACATGCTTATTTCGTATTCTGTAAATCACGTTTAAAAAGTTAGGTACAAGTCAATCTAAATAAACCCTAACGCTATGTTTGGTACGGGGTTTTCAGAGGGGAGGGGAGGGAAGTTGCTCCCCTCCCCTTGTTTGGCTGGTATAATTTTTTAGAAGGGGAGGGGAACTCCTCCCCTCCCCTTGTTTGGTTAAGATGTTTTTTAAAGAGGGGAAGGGTTCTTCTCCCCTCCTCTTCCCTTCTAGCCTCCCCTCCAAAAGTGGGGTTTTTTGGAGGGGAGGTGAGAGATGATATTTTAATTCCTTATATGCCCTTTCGATTTGTTAACCTCTAATCAGTCATAAACATTTTTACATAAGAGAGTTCTTTTGAGTATCTAATAAGAGGTTATTAAGATAATTATCTCCAAAATTAGCGAGCATTTGTAAACTTTTTTTCTCTTCTTCTAATTCTAAGAGGCCGTTGGTATTTTCTTTCACCTTCAAGGTCTTTTCTCTGATTGAAATCTATCACTTGTAACTTTTTATCTTGATATTCTATAAGTGTGTGACTGTATCTTGCAAATCAAAATTAGTGAATTGTATTTTATATATATAGTTATATCTTAACAAAATAAAAAGTGAGAAAATTCATTTAAATTTTATGAGGCTAAAATAGTCAATTTTTTATTAGAACAAAATAAGGTATTATTAAAATTGCTCCCTCCCCTCCCCTCCAATCAATCCAAACAGGAGATCATTAAAATCCCTCCTCTCCCTTCCCCCTCCCTCCCCTCCCCTTTACAGCTATTCTCCCCTTTCCTCCCCTCCCCTTCCCTTGATTAAAATCCCTCCCCTCCCCTTCCCTCCGTCGAGCCAAACATAGCGTAAGGGTCTATTTGGTTTGAGGGGAGGGGGGGGAGGAGAGGGAGGGGAGGGAGGGTTTCATCCTCACCTTGTTTGGTTTGATTAAAAAGGAGGGGAGGGGAGGGTATTTAATGATCCCTTGTTTGGTTCAAGGAGGGGAGGGGAGGGATAGTAATAATCAATTTACCATTTTACCCTTACATATTAGTTTATGTTTTTTATTGATATATTATATAAATTAATTTACATCTTAATTTAAATCATATAATTTAATAAAAATTCAGTCTTATCATGTTAATATGTGTATTAAAAATTGGTACAGTAATTTTTTATTCTAATTAATATAATAATATATTTAAAATAATCAAATTAACAAATTTTATATGCTCTAAGAAAATGAAATTTTATTTTCTTTAGGCTATCTTTTTTTCCAGCTTTAAAATATATTTAATAAAAAATATATTTATAAAAAATTAATTTTATAATATTATAATTTTTTATTTAAATACTTTTTTATTTTTAAATAATTTTTATAATATATTTTTAATTATAATAATGTATATATTTTTTATTTTTTTACTTAGGATAATATATTTTTTATTTGAAATAAATATTATAATAATATATTTTATGGGTAGAAGTGGAATATTAAAAAAACTACAAGGGTATAATGGTCCAAAATTTTGGCTCCCCTCCAAAAACCCCCAATTTGGAGGGGAGCCAAAATGGGAGAGGGGAGGGGACATTTTGGCTCCCCTCCCCTCCAAAATTTTAAACCAAATGAGGGGAGGGGCTCCCCTCCCCTCTCCTCCAACCAAACACACCCTAAGTGATGCCAAAGTTAAAGTTGAGTAGTAAATAGCTCACATATGTTGTATCAAATTTATCATTATAACCATAAAAACAATAATAATAAAAACTTGACTTGATAAGATAATAAACAAATTTTTAAGAAGGCTTGAACCTATTTTTATATTGAAACAGGTCATGCGTAAAGGCGTAACACTGTTTCTATATTGAAATAGGCCATGCTTCTGTATTGAAATAGAAGCCAGGACTCCTGATAGCCAGTCATTGAATGGCAAAATTCTCTCTGCGCATTAAAAATACTATTCTTCTGGTCTTTAATATAAGACCCATTTAACTAATTTGATTAGATTAAGGAAGTTAGGTAAGTCAGTTAATTATAAGAAAAGTGACATATTTTTCCTAAAACACCATAATCATCTTTCTTAATACCCCCTCCCCCTCTTCTACTTAATTATGGTTGAGGGAGTATCCATAGGGGTAATTTAGAGAAAATTGATAAATATGAGAAATGGGTCTTATATTTAGGACCAAAACCAACTCAACAATTGGATCCTATATTAAGGACTGGAGGAGTATTAAAAATAAATATGCACCATTAAAAAAGCTAATCACAACATTAAGTGTAAAAAAAAACAAATAACTCGGTATTAACACACTCAAGTTATTGATGCAAAGCACACTTGGGAACATATAATGTAAAAAATACCACGTGTTGGGATCCACGAAGTTTAATTTGAATAACCCAAGTTATTTGATTAAACATTTGACACTTTTTTCTCAATTATCATTGGTCCTAGTCGATGTTTTTATCAAAACAATATGACATAAATCCATTAATTATTAGTAATTATTATTGAAAGGCGCATCTACCTTTCTTTATAACATTCTCCATTTCGTTTGATACAATGAAGAGTGACTAACCCTTGCTTGAATTGAGAGAAAATTAGGAGGGAAAGAAAATTAAAAAAGAAAATATGAGGAGAAACAAGTTTTTTCTTACTTGGATAGGAGAGAAAATGTGAGAGGAAAGAAAAGTATGAAAGAAAATAAAGTGGGTCCCATGCCTCATTTTCTTTTCAAATTTTCTCTTCATATATAGAGAGATTTGGAAAGAAAAACAAGAATTCCATGACTACCCCTCTCCTCTCTTCCTCTCCATATTTATTTTCTTTTATTATATTCAAAAAGTTATTCACTTTTTATTTTTTATCTTAAAATAATATTTTTATTAAATAATTTGGTTTTAAAATATGATAATATGAAAATATATATAAACCCAATAACTTGATTTTAAATTATTTGATGATGTTAATGTTAATATAATTTTTCTATTGCAGTATTTCATTTAATTTAACTTTAAATATAATATACTTTGATCAGGACATTTTGGTCATTTAGTGCTTATTTGGTTTGATGCAATGCATTAGTATTCCCAGTAATTTTGATGCAATAACCTCTTTCAAGCGTTTGGTTGGCATAGTTAGGTGGTAAAAGAGATTACAAAATACATCATGATTACTTCATACAAGGTAATAGGGATTACATCCATAATAATAAAGAATAGGGATTACACGTGTGAATCAAAAAAAGACAATATTTGCCCTTACCTTCTTAATCATCTTCATTGACCACTGCCAACCCTCCTCCACCGGTGGCCTTCCTTCTGTTGAGGACACCCCTCTGTTAACTGAACAACTTCATCTTCCCTGTTAACTTCATCATCATGAGGATGAAAATGAAAAATGAACCAATGCTAGCAAAAAGTAAAAACAGAAATATAAAAGCAAAGATCCAGGCAATGAAAATGCGACTAGAATAATCTTTACTGGAGATGATGAAGATGACGCACTTGGACATGAAAGAAAGTAGGGGTGAGGATTTTTTTGGAAGTGGGATGTTTTTGTTTCTAACTTGTGGGATTAGTGATTCTACTCATGTGACACACCTGGATTGGAAAGAACGTAGGGGGTGAGGAATGATCACTCCGGGGGAGGAAGGATGAAGATGAGTGAAGGCTAACAGTGATGGGAAAGTACTCCTCCGGTCCTTAATATAAGACCCATTTAACTAATTTGATTAGATTAAGGAAGTTAGGTAGGTTAGTTAATTATAAGAAAAATGACACATTTTTCCTAAAACACCATAATCATCTTTCTTAATACCCCCTCTCCCTCTTCTACTTGATTATGGTTGAAGGAGTATCTATAAGGGTAATTTAGAGAAAATTGATAAATATGAGAAATGGGTCTTATATTTAGGACCAAAACCAACTCATGAATTGGGTCCTATATTAAGGACCGGAGGAGTATTATGTTAATGGACGAGGAAGAGGAAGAGGAAGGAAGCAGTAAATCAAAGAAAAAATTTATTTGTGTAAGGGCTTTTTTGTAATTTTAATTGTATTTGATTAAATATAAATAATAAATTTAATTTTATCATTCTTAATATTGTGCCAAACAATTTTATTGTAATCATAATTGCATTACCTTATATTCCCAATCATTCCATTCCATTATATGATCATTGATCCCATGAACCAAATGGGCCATATTTACTAATTTTCTTTCCTTTTTATTTTCTCTCATCTATCTAAGCAAGAGGGATGATAATATCTTCCTTTCAGTTTTTTCTTCTTTTTATTTTCTCTTTTCCCATTTTCTTTTCTCTCAACTTTTCTCCTCATCCAAACAGAGTATAAGTCTAAAAATCAAAACATTGTACTTGTCCCACATGTTAATAAACAGTAAGATTCCAAATCATGAATTCATAAATAATAGGGCTTAGATTTAAAAAAGGAATTAGTTTCTCATAATATGGTAAAATAATATTCAAATTCCTTTAGAAAAAATTAAAAATGCCAAACTATTTTTATTATTATTTTTTTCCAATTCAATGCTTGAAATAAGAAAATTTTATATATCTCGAGTAATGTTATTTTTGAAGCTTTGTCCACTGACTAATGTGTGGTTACGAAACATAAGATTCATAACAAAGTGTACAATTAAATGGTGTGATTCCCCCTGTATTCTCTATATACTATTCCCGATCTTTAATATAAGAACTAGTTGATTAATTTGAGTAGATTAAAGAAACTAATTAAGTTAGTTATTTGTAACAAATAAGTGTTGTCTTATTTAAAATATCTTCACTAATCAAGTGTATTATTAGAATTATCATTATTACAGGGACTATTCTAAAAAAATAGATAAATATGAGAGATAAATCGATTAAGATTTTATATTTAAGACCAAAATAAAAATAAAATAAAGTCTTATATTAAGAATCAGAGGTAATATTATTGTAAATTTAATTTTTTTTGGAGCCACATCTTCGTTACAGTTTAATGCGTACCCCTAACAAGACGATCCTTACGTGCTACGTACCTGCAAGGAGGGACGGAAAGTTCCAGTCCGATCACGGAAGGGCTTCATTAGCCATAAATTAAAACTCATCTTCTCCAATTCACGAAACAGATCGGAGGAGAAAAAACAAAGAAACACAAAAATGGGTGCAGACGAGGTACCGCTAGACGATAAAGCAAAGAGAATGAGAGAACTCCTGTCCAGTTTCTACTCTCCAGGCCCTCCAATGTCGCCCAACTCCAGAAACATCTCCAAATACGCTTCGCTCGACGACATTAACTCCACCTCCTTCGATCCTGGTCAATACATGAATCTCGTGGTAATTCTTCTTCAAAACGAATCACTATTTATTTGTTTGCAGTTTTGAGATAGACTTTAGTATGACATTCTTTCCTATAAGAGGCTGATGAAGAAAGCAAATAAGATCGCTGAGAAGTGCACTAGGCACATAACACCATGTTTATGTTGAAACTTGCTTTCGTTGTGGAAGACGAGTTTGAATTCGGAAAGCAAACGAACAATCGAATTTCTTATTGCGTCTGTCCATAAACTATGAAGGCACAAAAGTCGAATTTGGAAGGACTACTCCAGAGGCACGTTGACTTGGCCGCTGAAATAAAGAATCTTGACACTGATTTGCAAATGTTAGTCTACGAGAATTACAATAAATTTATCAGCGCTACCGATGCCATCAAGAGGTATATTTTTATTAGTTTCCTCCCTTGGGCGTTGTATTGTCAGCAAGCTTTTGTTACATCACATTACATTTTTCAGCTTGCTGGCTGTCACAATGCCATGAAAATACTCATACATTTTTCAGCTTGCTGGCTGTCACAATGCCATGAAAATACTCATAGAAGTCTCATCTGATCCTAATGTTCATCCTATTTTTTTCTAATAAGTATGCGCTTGAGAGAGTAGCGCATTCTTCTCCTTACCTTAAATCACGATAAAATACACCTGACTTACAGGATGAAAAGTAACATTTCAGGGATGGAGGCAAACATGGAACATCTTCTTGAGAAGGTAAGCTTCGCATAAATCTATCAAGTACATGTTGAAATTTATGTGTTCCATAATCTTTAAAAAAAGAAAAGAAAAGAAAAGAAAGTAATGATAAGTTTGATGGGAATTCACGTCCCCCTTGCCTCTTAATGCAGATATTATCTGTACAGTCAAGAAGTGACAGTGTTAACACTTCTCTATTTGAGAAGAGGGAGCATATTGAGAAACTGCATCTCACGTGCAATCTCCTTCGTAAGGTTCAGGTATTAAAACATTGATAAAATATCACGGCGGAACATCATTGATCAACCCAAAATTTTTGTTTTTGGTTGTCATCCAGTGATACAGTCGTGAGTTTTTCGCTTAATGGAGCCAACAGTGATGATGCTTGTTGTTTATGTTTTTGGCATCAATAATTTGCATTTTATCACGTAACATAAATCTAACTCTAGATTTTTTTGCAATATGATGCACGCACTTTTAATGCTTGTGAAAGAGCAGTTCATATATGATCTACCCGACAGACTTAGAAAGTGCATTAAATCAGAGACCTATGCAGATGCAGTCAGGTTTTACAACGGAGCAATGCCAATTTTTAAGGTTGTGTTTCGATGACAGCTTTTCAATCCGTTGGCTAGTTTTCTTTTGCGTTTAGCATATATATTACCTTTATATGCGATTAAGCATATTCTTTTTCACATTACGCAATGAATCTCTACCTCATGAGAGATAAATTTCTCATCTTGTTCTTTGTCAGGATTATGGGGACACATCATTTCAGGATTGTAGGAGAGCCTCTGAAGAAGCGATATCTATTATTGTGAAAAAATTGCAGGTATTCACCATCATAATCGACTGTTCATATCTGCTTGCTATTTCTTAAATATCTATGATTTGCAGTCCCCTTAAAAACTCTGAAATCATGCCGTCTAAATAGCTAGTATTCATAGTATATCTGAGAAGCTCGTTATGATGAGTTCACTACATTTTTTTCCAACCAGGGAAAGCTATTTTCAGACAGTGAGTCAATGCAAGCAAGAGCTGAAGCTGCAGTGCTCCTTAAGCAGTTGAATTTTCCAGTTTGTACTGATTTTCTTTATATCAGAATTACTCTTCGTATTACTTTTTTTTTTTTTATTCTTAAAGTGTAGTGTAAAAAGGCGAAAAATATTCTCCTATGAAATACATTTGTTGCCTGCATTTTCTAGACAGTTGGGGGATCATCCTTATCAAGGGTAGTAATATTAAATTGCATGAAGTGTTACTCTATATTACTCAAGGTCATATGATGATAAGTTTTTCTATCTACGGGCAGGTGTCAGACTTGAAGGTAAAGCTACTTGGTAAGTTGGAACAATCTCTTGCAGATATCGAGCTGAAACCTAAAGAAACAAATAATGCTTCTCTGGATCCTTCAGCCTTTTCCTCAGTTCATGAGGTAAGACAGACTTGTGTAAAATCATTTGCATCTGAGAACAGAAGTTAAAGAGAGATATAGACACCGTTTGTTTTCATTTCCTTATCATAGACTACCATTCATGAATTTGTGGAGGCAATTCGCGCTTTTCAAGTAATATTTCCTGATTCAGAAGAGCAATTGGTGATACTTGCTCGAGACCTGATTACCAAGTTAGCATCTTCATTCATCAAACTTACTGTCTCGATTTACTCTACGGAGATTATTCAACTGTGCTTTCCCCCCACCTTTTTAATTGTTTTAGGCACTTCCTAATTACTGAAGAATACGTGAAGAAACCAATTTGTGCAGCAGATTTGCTTGGGCTTCTTCGTAAGTCCCCCCCCCCCCCAAAAAAAATTTGTTCAGTTTTTTAAATGAATATGCATAACTATCTATCATTAATCACAAAAGACTATACAGACTACAATATGCAACAGAAACAAAGATAAAACTTCGATCAATATAAAGACTTTGACGCTACTTTGAGTATGAGTTAATTATGTTTGTGATCTTGCATTAGCTTTCATATGAATGGGTATATTTGTTATTTCTCATATTTTAAGTTTTATATTAACATAAAGACTTTTTTAAAAAAAAAATCATGGTAGGTTTTTAAACACCATTAATTTAAATTACATCTTTTATGCAAAATTTTATTAGATGACTGGGACAATGCCTTCAACAGAATACTTTGAAATCTCTATAGTTTACTTTCTAGTTTGAATGGGTTTTCCAGCAAGATTCTCAAAATTTATTGTTTACACCTTCTTTAATAATCTTGCAGTGATTTAGAAAAGTGTTATTTCAAACATGCGGAGATCTTCTCAAGTGAAATGATCATGGCACAGAGAAAAGCTTAATTAAGTTTTGTTTTTCAATAAAGGGAATCACTCTATTATTTCAATTGGTTCTTCTTAGTTCTTACATCTACCCATTAGCCATTTTCAAAGATATCAATTTGTGTGCTTGTTACTTAAACTCAGTGAAGTTTAATTTTGGATACTAATTTTCATGCTTTGATGATTTCTTTGATATATGTACCACGCGTAATTTGAACGCAGGAGTTATTTGGAACGATGTGCTCCAGATGGATGAAGTCCTACAGGAAGCAGATCTCTCTAACTATTCTCATGAGGTCCTACCGTTACTGGCGGAAATCCCATCTATGCCTATAATCCTTCCCCCTGCTTTTCTTCAGAACGTTATCCTTGTCAAGTTCATATCTCCAAGACGGATTTCAATGATTAACCCTTTATTTTCAGGCTGCCAAAGTTGCCATCAGGTTGTTTGTTAGCAGCACATTTGCTCATCTTCTGCAAGACGTCTCAGGTTACTTTCATAGCTATCTATGCAAAAGGCTTGTGAATTCTAGTTCTAGCATGAGGTTTTGAATACCAACACTTTGACAGCATAAGAAAAGCAAGAAAACGAACTTCTTGGAATCAATTCGTGATAGGGTGACTGTTTGTGAAATAATCTATGAAACAATATTGAAATCATTAAATCTAGATATATGTTCACGTAGTTTCCATTAGCGGAAAATTTTATTTAATTGAAAACCTTTTTTGATGACCGCAATCTGAGTTCTCTGTTTGGTAGATTCCCTCTTGAAGGTTCTGAAAAAAGATGGAGCAGAGTACTCTCTGGAAGATGCTTTAGATGCTAGCTCAAAAGCTGTTCTTGAAGGCAGTAGGAATATCTTACTTGTACGTTTTGCTATACCATCCCATCCTTAATATAAAAACTAGATAACTAATTCGAAAAAATTATGAAAATTAGTTAAGTTGGTTGTTTATAATAAATGTCTGTTGACTTCTTTAAACTACCGTCTATCTTCTTTAATCATGTATATTTGGAACCATACCTTAGTGGGAATCTCTTATAATCAATAGGTATATTTTGAAAAAAATGTGAGACAAAATGGATTGAAGTCTTATATATAGATCACTAATCCTCAAATAGCTTGGATTTATAGTAGTTTGCATTTATATCTATGTGTCCATAAAATTCCTCTTATAATTTATCTATCTGGGTTTCATATAATTCTCTTTCTTTCTTTCTTTTTCTTTTTGTGCTTTTTGGGATTGGATCATTCCAGGACTTCTGCAAAGTTCTAGATGACGACTTGGGCCTCTTAGCTAGACTAAGGGAGTTAATTGTTGATTTGGTTAAAGAAGGGTTTCTAGACTTTTTCAGGCAACTTGAGGATCAGTTCAATTTATTATCAGAAAGCAATAATTCTTCAGCCATTCAAGATCATAGTTTGACTCAGGGAGCTCAAGGTGACAAAGCTTCTGCTGGTCTTGTCCTGGTGCTAGCACAACTTTCTGCTTTTATCGAACAAACTGCTATTGAAAAAATTATGGTGGTAAAAATTCATCTGATGAGCTTAGATTAGATTCCTGAAAAAACATCAATATTTGGTTAATTTAACTTCCATAACCTCAGGAGCATGAAATACAAATCCGTGTATTTTTCAGGAATTAGCAGTTTCCTTTTCTCGTTGTGGTGCTAGAGGCCATGACCATGGACCTGCATTTATTGCCGGGGAAATTTGTCAAAAATTTCGGTCAGCTAGTGAAAAATTCCTGCACCTGGTATAGCTTCAATTTCGTAGTTTTATTCAATAGGCCTGCAATTTGCATGGATTACTTCTGAAAATTATCCTTGTTTGCTTGGTTGCAATTTTTATTTCCCATTAACAGAAGATGAGAAATTACGGATAGCCATTTGGATTTTACAGTGTCTGTAATAGTGAATTTGACTCTCAGGCAAAAAAAAAAAAAAAAGAATAGTGAATTTGACTCAAAATAATGTCGTGTCTTTGAGTGTTTTTAAATATAATGAATGCCACAGTTGTAGATGTCCAAGTTTAGATTTTAGGTTTTCATCCAAGTTTCAAACTGCAGGGGACGGAATAGAAGATGAAAGCACGGGGAGGAAAAGGAATGATTGAATGGGAAAGAAAAAATTACCTTCCAGTAAATGATATACATAAACACATATGAGAACTCACATATCCTTTGTTTTACTCTTTTCAGTACATAAATATGAGAACTCTAAGGATTTCACTTCTCTTGAAGAAGCGGTTTACCACGCCTAATTGGGTGAAGGTCAGTCTGATATATGTCTTTGTTTCAAATATAAATTCTAAGTGCTTAGTTTTTAAAATAGCTTGACAAAGTGTTTCTGTGCTTTGCACAGCATAAGGAGCCTAGAGAGGTTCATATGGTTGTGGATTTATTTCTTCAAGAGGTGGGTATATCTGTCTTTTTCTCAATTATATATTCCATGATTGATGTCTTTTCAGTCAAAGTATTTCCGAGAATTGTACTTGTCATTTGTGTCCTTTGTAATCATCTGGAACATATGAGCACAAACACTTAAATCTGTACTGGATATATATTTGACAGCAGCAACTAACAGAAGTTGAAGCAAAATAAATTATCTTTAATTTTACTTCTCTTGTATTCTTTTTCAGCTGGAATTTATCGACAATGAAGTGAAGCAGCTTTTCCCTCAAGGCAATCGCAAACATCGTGGGGCTGGGAGTAATGGAAGTAGTAGCTCATCAAGGAGCAATGCCTTGCGGGAGGATAAATTAATTCGGTCAAATACCCAGAGGGCAAGAAGCCAGCTTTTGGAAACACATCTGGCGAAACTATTTAAACAGAAAGTTGAAATTTTCTCTAAAGTAGAATATACACAGGTATTGATTGTGTAGTTGAGGTGATTTAAAATTTAACTAACAGGTTCCAAACCATCTCATACTGAGTTTGCTCACAAACTACAGGGATCCGTTATTACCACCATAGTTAAACTGTGCCTTAAAAGTCTGCAGGAATTTGTCCGACTCCAAACTTTTAACCGGAGTGGATTTCAGCAAATTCAGTTAGATACCCAGTTCTTAAGGACTCCTTTAAGAGAAGTTGTTGAAGATGAAGCTGCTATGGACTTCTTGCTTGATGAGGTTGGAAAAATAATCCTACACTAGATTCTAGTTTTTAGCGTAATTAAATGTCCTCTAGGTGCCCTCCATCTCTTTTTTTTCACATTGGGTAATTTTTTGTGAACTGATCACTCTATCCTCCTTTCTGTGTCTGCATCTATATCTCTTGTCATTTTGGGGGCGCAGGTTATTGTTGCTGCTGCAGAGCGGTGTCTTGATCCGATACCTCTGGAGCCTCCGATTTTGGACAAACTCATACAATCGAAGTTGGCAAAAAAAACTTGAGAGCTGAACTGAAATCCTGCCCCACACGTTTTTTATAGTAGGCGAGGCAGAGTTCAATTTTGATCGTTCTATATCTACTACGTATGCCATATTTCCCTTGGATTATTTTTTATGACATGGACAATATAAGGTTGAGGTCAAGAGAAGCAGCATTCGCAGCAGTTGTTCTGGTGGCATCCTCTCTGTTGGAATAATTCATTCATTCATTCATTAAACATTCTGGTCTTGGTCAGTAGTCATCTCATGTGCAACCGTTATTATATGGGTCTGCCACTTTTGTGCTATTGCTTACATCCGGTATCTGGTATTAGAGTAAAACTATAGCAATAACAGCAATTGACTATTTCATTCTATTCCTGTGGCAAAAACAGTATCCGGTACTTGATGATGCTCCGGGTCGGTTTCTTAGAGTGGCCGTGCTTCAACATCTTTTTTATTCCTGTGGCACAGTGTGGAGAAAAAAATAATAATAAGCACAGTGATATCCTGAGATGTGAGCGAAGCTATAAAATGAGTGAAGTATAAGGACATTCTGTCCTCCCATTTTATTATATGCTATGTACTTAAATAACCAATTTTAAAATATTAAAAAATTTATTTAAGTTAATTATTTGTCACAAATTTGTGTTGGTTTTTCTAAACTATCATTTTCAATTATATATATTGAATAGGAGCCTTTACAATTAACAAGGATATTTTCAAAAAAGATAAAAGACAAAGTGAACTAAGATCTCATACTTAAAATTAAATCTAACCATCAACTAGTTTTTATATTAAAGACTGGAAGAAGTATTATTGAGCTTAATTTATTCTTTGTAAAAAATTTTACATCAAATTTGAATTTACTTAGACATTCTAAGAATATTGCTTTTGAATGCCGATCTATTAGCTCTCACATACTGCAGTCGGAGTCAGTCCCATTTTCAGCTTTCACACATTACAAGCTTTCAACAATGTCTTTTCCCCCCCAATGTCCTAAGCAAAACAAATTTCGATAGGATAATACGGTTTCCCAATGTACTAGGACCCTGGTGCAGAAAGATGTTATGGCCTTGCAATCCAATTGGTTCCCCCCCCCCCCCCCCAAAAAGGTTTTGTCTTCTCCGGTACCCAAAAAAGGGGTTTTGACAGGATAGCCTAACAATATCTCCCTCAAATAGGCTTGCCATCAGCATTTTTTTCTGAAAAATTTAACCAATAACTTTGATAACATGTAACTCTTGTGACTGCGGCTCAAGAATAACAAAGATGATAATTGACGAAGTTTTGTTCTGAAAAAAACCCTTCAGGTCAAATAAAATTCTAACCGAAAAATTGACTCAGGCTCTATTTAAGATTAGGTAAAAGTTAGATTGGATAATGTGACTTATGTTTGAATTGATTTTTATGAAAGTTAGTTTGTAAACTAGAAAAATTGTTTAGATTATGGTTGGATAACTAAGTTTAGTTTGTAGAGCAACTAAAATAGGTATAAATTTTATTAAATAATTAAAAATATGAATTTAAAAAATATAATAATTTTAAATTATCATAATAGCAAAAACTTATATTTAATGAATATAATATATTTAAATTAGAAATACTGTAAAATTTTTAAATCAAATAATACTACCTAACTGTGAAATTTCACATTCAAATTTTGCATGGATATCAAGTCCAATCTCATTTTAAGGGGTTGCCTTTTAAAAAGAAAGCAAAATGCATGTTATATAATTAGATAACACACCGATAGGCAGGGGCATAAAGGGTAAAAACAAAAGTAAAAACGCACACAGCCCAAAAACACGATTAATAGGCACCTACAAGCTACTTTTGCGATTTTGCCTTCTTATTTAGTTATTTTTTTGGCAGATTGTGACCCATAAATCAAATATCCTAAAAACCTATCCAAACATCCCATAACATGTGCAACGTACTTTGAAGTTATAAAAGCTGCCTAGCCACTATTGAAACGTGGATTCAAATAGGCACCAAGTTTTTGTAACATCTTTAAAATGCACCAAATTCACAAACAAATCAGACAAAGTAAAATGGAAGAGATTCACAAAATCACAGATTCTCAAGATCAAAAATCATTTACAGAAGCTTTTAAAATCCAGATTCCTATGCTTCCACGACTAACCTCAGGTTACTTATAAAAGGGCAACAATTGTGTAAACATATATATATATATGTATGTATGTATATTAAAAAAAAAACAAGGTTATTACTACCTCCGATCCTTAATATAAGACCCTGTTTGACTTTTATTTTGGTCGTAAATATAACACCTCAATCTACTTTGTCTCTCATATTTATACATTTTATTCCAAAGTAACCCTTTTAACAATGATAGTTCTAGTCAATACACTTGATTAGTAAGGATATTTTAGGAAAAACAACACTTATTGAGGACAAATAACTAATTCAACTTATTTTCTTAATCTCCTCAAATTAGTCAGTTGGCTCTTATAATTAGGACCGGAGGTAGTATTAATAAGCAATTACATTTGACCCTTTTTGGTATCCTAAACTAACACGTAAGAAACTTATCCTTCAACGATAACCTACTCTTGCATCCACCATCCACAAATTCATGAAGTTCAACGGATTCCAAACATTCATCTAAGCATACATCTACAACAAACATCATGGTAGTATAAGATATGTACCAAAGGAAAATAAATATGGCAACGCTTCTCCACAACCAACCCAATTTTCCGATCATTGCAAAATAATCAACATCACAAATTTAATCCATATGACATTTAAACGGGTTCCACAGTCGTCAGAAGTCACAGTGAAAATCCTAATGCAGTAACCTTTTTTTTTGAAAAAATTACAATGAGATTCTAAAAAAAATTACTGGTAAGTTCTGATGATAAGTGAGTAGTTATCATTTATTACTCCTTCGGTCCTTAATATATGACCTAATTGTTGAGTTGGTTTTGGTCATAAATATAAGACTCATTTATCATATTTATCAATGTTCTCTAAATTATCCCTATGGATACACTCTCAACCATAATCAAGGAGAAGAGGGAGATTGGGTATTAAGAAAGATGATTATGGTGTTTTAGCAAAAATGTGTCACTTTTCTTATAATTAATTAACTTACCTAACTTTCTTAATTTAATCAAATTAGTTAAATGGATTTTATATTAATCAGAAGAGTACTATGAAACTTGTTATTACAAGTTATTCTTTTGTTATTGAGATTTTTTGATAATTATATTCTTTGTTTGAGGCTTTATTGTAATTCTCCTTAACTTTTTACTCCGTTTTAGAAACCAAATTGTTTGAATCATTTGATGGTCATGGACGGCTTCAAACAATGTCCAGGCAACATCCTTCAACTAAGCTCTTCTTGTTGCATTATTGAAAGAAACAATCTTGGCACCATGAACAAAGACGAATGTATCTTAGACTATACTAAATCATCAACGCTATATTGTAAAGTAATAAAATTTAACCAGCACACTTCCAATAATAAGTCGGTGTCTTCACAAGAATTTTCTTTAGTTTTTTTATTAAAAAGGCCAAACTATTTTTATTAGTTTTTTTTCCAATTCGACAGTTGAAATAAGAATTTTCTAGATATTTTTATATATGCAGTGGTTTTTTGAGGGCACCGTTTTTTTTTTGGGGGGGGGGTGTTAATGATTGGAGAGGTGGGAGGCATGTGAGTGTGAAATAAAAGAAGACCATATGCCCTACACAAAGGGAGGTGTTTGGTCAATTCCAAGAAAGCTTTTGTTCATTCGACATGAAAACTTAACTCTTCACTTTAGGGAACATGTCCTCCTTCTAAGCAATCTCTCTCTCCAGCTTCCTCTTACTCTAATCCCATGTGTTCCAACTATCTTGTAATTATTTGAGTCTGATTCGTCTTTAACATAAAAACTAAATAACTAACTTAAAAAATTAAAAAAAAATAGTGAAATTGGTTACGTGTAACAAATATGTGTTGATTTCTCTAAAGTACCATATTTAATCATGTACATTAAAACTACTTCCTTACAAAGACTTCTTATAAGTTATAATCAATAAGATATTTTGAAAAAAACATAATAGATTTGAGAGACAAAATTTATTGAGGTTTTATATTTAGAATCAAATTCAATTTTTCAACTAGTTATTATATTTAGAATTGAAGATAGTATAAAAATTTAATTTAGATATTTGCTTTTAGTTTAGATATAGGATCCTAACTCACAGTATTGGTTTCTCAGGATATTTCCTTTAATCATTTGTAAAGAAAATTACCTCATATTATAAAAAAAAAAAACCCCATGTGCAATTTACAGGGATAATTTGAAAAAACAAAATGAATTTAAATCTTACAATTAAAACCAAGACAAACCCTTCCCAATTAGCTTTTATCTTTAGGACTGAAGAAAGTGTTTACCAACAAAAATATCACATCAATATTGTAATTAAAATCCACAAAACATTATTTGATATAATTTGAATATTTTGTTATCACACAAAGTCATTATACATTTAGAAAATATTAGTAAAAAGCTAGGGTAAGATTTTTTTTTCCCTGGGTCAAAAAAAGTGAGAATACAATGGGAGCTATTTTTAAATGACTCTTACGTTAAATTATCTGGCATATTTGTTGGACCAAAATGTGACGTAATTAAGATATTGATATTGACATTGTCAAGAAATTTCAAAACACATGGTGGAGTAGTTTGTAATGTTAGTGACATAATGTCTCCCATTGCATAGGGAATTAAACAGTTATGTCTGCTAAAATTTAATAGATATATAAGTATTGAAATTTAAAAGATATTTTGTTTAATTAATAAATTACAAAAAGGTAAGCCTATTAAATTTAAAATAAAAAACGACTGGCAAAAAAAATAAATTGTTAAATATATATGGTGTATCCAGTAAAAATTACATCCAAAAAATAAAATCAGGCTAAAATTGTACCTAATCTTGTTTGCCTTTTTTTTTTTTCCCCATCCAACATCTTTATTTAACATTATTATTAAACTCTCGCACAAGGTTTTTTTTTTGTTTTTTGAGCAAAAACTTTCGTACAAGGTTACTCAAACTTTCGTACAGGTAAAGAATCGCGTGATGCTAAGTCATTAAATTATTCTAGTTATTATTTCTGATTCTTAATATAAGATTTAATTAATTAATTTAAAAATATTAAGAAAATTATTAAATTACTTTAAAGTATTTATATTTATTAATTTTTGAAAACTAATTTGCTTCATTTATAATTGATATATAAACTAACGATACAAATAATTTTAAAAAAATATGTAACATGTACCCCAGTTAATAATTTAATAATTTTTAAAATTTTTTAAATTAATTAATTAAGTCTTATAATATAAATTTACTCTTGCATGCCTGTAGAGTAGGCATAATAATGACATCAATTTGAGCGTAGAACGTTTCATACTTCAGATAATATTGATTTGCGCTCTAATTAATTTAACAATAAGTCCGTCCTTGATTCGATAAGTTTGGATAAGAATGAGGAAAATTTCCTCACCTTCTTCATAACACATGAAAAAAATTAAAATATCTGAACGGCATTTTGACTTAAGAAGAAAAATCATCTCATTAGTGTCAATAACTTTGTGATTTACCGGCAGGAAAGCTAATAAATCGAATCTCAGTATAAGAGTTGGTTAGGAGATTTAATTTAATATTATAAATATAGGGACTACTTGGGTTTTAGAAAAATTGTTTTAATTTTAAATATAAAATCTCAATTCATTTTATTTTTAAAATTTATAATTTTTTTTCTGAACTATTCCTATTGGAAGTTTCTATTAAAGAGTAATTTCAATACAAAATGATATTATCTCTAGTCTTTTAATATAAAAGTTAGTTGACTAGTTTGAATAAATTAAGAAAGTTTGTCAAGTTACTCCTCCGTTCCTTAATATAAAACCTAATTATTGAGTTGGTTTTGGTTCTAAATATAACACCCATTTTTTATATTTATCAATTTTCTCTAAATTACCCCTATGGATACTCTCTCAACCATAATCAAGTAAAAGAGGAAGAGGGGTATTAAGAAAGATGATTATGGTATTTTAGGAAAAACATGTCACATCTTTTATAGTTAACTAACTTACCTAACTTTCTTAATCTAATCAAATTAGTTAAATGTGTATTATATTAAAAACCAATGGAGTAGTTATTTGTAATAAATATGTGTTGTTTTTTTTAGAACACCCTTGCTATGTATTAGCTATGATTACTATCTGATAGAATATTTAACATGTACAATCACTATAATGACTATTTTGAAAAATGATTAAATATGAGAAACAAAGTGAATTGAGGCTTTATATTCAGAACTAAATTGAAAATTAAATTAGCTCTTATATTAAGGATCGGATGTAGTATTAAAGAGGATGCTTTAGAAAAATCAATACATATTTTTTAGAAATAGCTTACATAACTAATATTTTTAATTTTTATAAATTAATTATCTAGTTTTTATATAAAAAATTAATAATAATATTAATAGTAAATTCACGGCAATGGTTTACTTAAATAATTAATAATGAAGCTTTATTCCCTTGGCAAATCTACTAAAGTTCATAATGACTTGAGTACTTTTTCTAGCAACTTGGGGAAGGAAAAAAAGACTAAAGAGGACGTGTTCATTTATTTATTTATTAAAAAAAGTGTCATGCAATTGTGAAAGAAACATCATCTATCGCAATCAAGTCTTTGATCCTGCACTCTGTCCAAAAAAAAAAAAAGAAGTCTCTGATCCTGCACAAGTTTGGGTGGTGTGGTGCCTCACTGATGCTCGCTTTTGTATTTACTAGGTCATTTATTTTTTTTCCTAGCTATTAAATCATACACTTTTTTAAATACCAGGAATATTTTTAATAATAGAGACTAATCTTTCTTAAAATATTAAGATGACCAACTTCTTTTAACTAAATTTGCTCAAATGAAAATTAAAAGTTGAACAATAAATTATATGTGTATTTATATATTATAGGCTATGTGACCGCATACTGTGATGTTAAGCACCAAGTTTTAATTTGACTTCCAAGAAGGTTAATCTAACTTTCAATCAAATGTCTTGGTTCTTACACACACGCATGCAATCATATTAACACTTTACTTAGGCTTAAAACTCCATCAAAGAATATTATGTGAACTGTGCAACAGACAAGAGTCTATCACTAATCTTTATATTATTAGGGGTATTCAAGCCCGGCCCCTCCCGGTCGGCCTGTTCCGGTCCCGGCCTTTATTAGGACGGGATGGACCCGTCTCGAAATTTTTCGAGACGGGACAAAAAAGGGATCAGGATAGGACACGGGACGGGGTCCCATCCCAGTTCCTTTTTTTATTTTTATCCTATTTATATAATATCATTTTTTTCATATTTTTTTAAGATTTGAGATTGTTGTATGGAACTATAGATATATATATTTAGAGCTTTTATATTTGTTGATGATTTGAGACTATTGATAATTAGAATTTTTAGTAAGTTTTTATTGTGTTAAAAGCTTTTGTTTAGAGTTTTTAATGACTGTTATATGTAATATTTTGGACTTTTATTTAAAGGTGCCCAAACAAATAAAAAAAATAAAAAGATATTTTTATAAGGCCTAAGCCCAAACAACTATAATTAAAAAAAATCAGATTTTATTAGAAAATAAAAAAATTTAAAAAGAATACATCGGTATGTCCCGGATCCGTCCCGTTTTGACCGGGACCAAAACAACATCAGAATGGGACAAGACATGGGACAAAAATCTATCCCATTACTGTTCATCAGGACAGAACTGGAATGGGCCTGTCCTGATCCCGATCTGTGATATAAATTATTTACACACTTTGAATGAAGGAAAAAAGAGACTGAGGCCAAAAAAGGAAAAATGGAGACAATGCATGTGCGAGCCTCTTTCATTAATAGCATTAATGGAACTTGCCATCAACTTCTACTAAATATCACATGTTGTTTTTATTTTATTTTTATTATTAATATATACTATTCCTGATCTTAATTATAAGATTTCGTTTGTAATCTATAAACAAAATCTTATAATCAGAACAGGAGGTAGTATATAGTTAGAGCTTGGACTTTGGATGATCAAATTGAAGATTTAATCATCTGGATGAAAACAATACTTCTCGCAAATTTATATTTATTTTTTATATTTTTGAAAAGATTACTAAAATTTTTCTGTTACAAAATTTATTGCTAAAAGGTATTTGAAATTTACTTAAAGACTTGGTTGTAACTCTTCTTTACCAATATGCAAAATTTATCATCAACTATGCTTAAAGGAAAAAAATATTTGAACGTAGCTGAAGATGTGCTGCATATAATTGAAATAGAATTATAGCTGTTAATTAAAGAAGCTAAGTTTTTAGACATTCTTGATGTTTTCATCAATTTCCTAAATTATTAATATTTTAATTATTAACTTTTGTAAGGTTTTCAACACCATAACATGTTATTTACTTTCTTGAGAATCCAAAACCATATATTATCTTCGTCCTAAATATAAATTCGTAGTGCAATTTATATTTAGGATTGGAAGTAATAATATTTAAATTTAAACATTAATATCAAATTAATATGAAATATAAAATTTATGACTAGATATTTTATTTAAAATTATGAATGATATAACTTGCTTAGTTACAAAAAATTCAGACTTGATATAGAATATATCCGTCTAAGGATAAATTCTTTTCTACAAAATCTCAGCCGCTGGATCATGTTATTGTTCTCATTTACCCCTCGGGAAATATCTTAAAAGGAAAAAAGGCAAGGACATATAAGTCATTTGAGACGGTCTCACCTCACCTTTTTATCTTTAAGACAATTTCAATTCCTTTTACAAAGTTCTTAATTTAATTAATCAATAATTTAGTGACCATCTAAATTATTCTTAACGTCACATGATTGTGCCACACAGCCATCACAGCCCGAAGAAAAGGGGATAATGTCCAAAACGTGTTCCAATCAAGATGCGTGATTCATCTAATTGCGTGACAGGCAGGTGAGGTTAGCATAGACGAGGAAATTATATGATTTCATGCGAAAAAAACAAAGAGAAGCGTATTATTGAGAGGGAGTGGACAGGGAAGTGTGTGTGTGTCTGTGTGTGGAATTGTGATTGTTTGTGTGTAGTGCCTCTCCAGCGCCAAGGAACGGCTTGCTCAGTCATTATAATCTGGAAATCCCAATTTTCTCCTTTTAGAGAGAGAAAATCTTGGATAGAGGATTGTTGTAGGAGGAGAAAGAGAGAGAAGTTTTGGTCTTTTGTGCGTTCCAATGGTTCAACTGGAAATCCAAAGAAGGCTGTGAAAAAAAGAGAATTTTTTTTTAATTTTTTGATTATTGATGATATAAATTTTTGTTTGTTTGTTATGGATATGGATGGGACTTTGAAGCTATGATCTTGTAAGCATAGAAAGCGATCTTCGATGCAGTGATCAGATTGGCTGATTCCGTCGTGTTTTCGGGGGCCGTTGATTCGTTTTCCCGGGAAATGAACGGTGGCGATGAGGTAGTCGCAGCTCCGGCGGGTCCAACGCAACCGCTGGAGTGGAAATTCTCTCAGGTTTTCGGCGAACGTACGGCCGGCGAAGAAGTTCAGGAAGGTAATTGGAAAATTATGCTGTATTGAGGAGACGTGTTTGTGTTGTGACTGGTTGGATCCAGTTGATGTAGTGTGTCTATGTTGGGATTAGGGTTCGGTCGCGTGATTTCGATCTATTTCTGGTCGTGCCTCGTCAGTCACTTGTTGTTTCGGCTTCTGGGGATGCATGTATCGGCTCGTGGGTCGTGGTGTAATCATTGTCTGTTTGTTGGTCTTTTTTTGATTTGGGTAGAGTAGTGGGTTTCCTGAGTGGGTTTTTTTTTCAACTGTGACCCGAAGGTCTTTATATATTACATAGTTGCCTTCGTCAAGGTTGTCTTGCATTACGGATTTACTGGATTTGAATGATTGCGTGTGGAGCTAACATATGTAAGACTTAATGGTGTTTATCGTCTTGTGTTTTCAGCTCGTGCTTGTGTTACGAGCACTTCACTTCTGTTGCCGTTAATTGGCTTCTTTAGTTTGTCTGGATGTTTCCATGAGACTTTGTGTCCTGTGACAAGATCTTCGTTATTCTATATGTCTTTTATCTATTGAGTTCTCCTTCTCATTCGGATTTTGCCAAGTTATCATTAAGAGTACGCAATACGGTGTACTAAGGGAAGGAGAGTGAGAAGGTGCATCTGGGTGGCTGCACTAAACTACGTGTTATAATGTTGACTCAACACCATGTCTTCTTTCTATTTAGATTTATCCTTATTCAATTTTTGGTGCAACCACTAATATGCTTCATGGCTGGGAAACATTGTCCTCGACTGGCTGTCTCTTAATTCAGACTCCAGATGGCTGTAGGCTGGAGCTGTGGTTATCTGACACGTAAATAGAATGATAGTTGAAGCAAGAACCTTTAGCTACCATTAGGAATTTGAACTCCTCGTTAAATTCTATTTTTTCTAATGAACTGAGTAACTGTATTTAGTTCGTGGGAGTAGAAACGATAACAAAATACTGCATTGATGTGTGTGCTTATCTGGAATGCCATAAGTAAACTCTCAGATTTTGTGGATGAGAGCAGTAAACTTGTATAGAATTCAATCGTTATTTTTCTTTCAGTTACTCTTTGTGTTGAAGAGGGGCAAGGCTGTAGTTCGTAAAGAAGAACTCATTGGACAATTAAAAAAAAACTAAATTTTTTATCAATATAGATGGAAAGTCCAGACACTTTTGGTCAGGGTATAAGAGAGCTAAGGATATTTGATGCTTAAATTTATGTGAGCTGTTTAAATTTATTTTATACTGGGGTATAATTGGAAGTGTGTTGTAGTCTCTCTACTTTACTAAGGATAATTTATTTTATACTGGGGTATAATTGGAAGTTTGTTGTAGTCTCTCTACTTTACTAAGGATGGTTCAAGGTGCAGAAAAGACACTGTTCTTGTCAAACATTAACTGAGATGTAGTTCATGGTTTATAAGGAATAGAATGATTGTTGATGGGGCTTTTGGGATTTAGGGTTTCTATATAGGACAAACTCTATACATTTGGACACCATCAACAGAGTTTGGTAATCTTCTGGTACAGAATTTTTTTCCCGACAAAATACTGATACAGGGTGATAGGCAGACCTATTTTAGCTTTTGTTGCTCGATAATGTCAGACCTGAGTGTGTGGCTGATTTTAACTTTTCAGTGGACATAATTTCTGCTATTGAATTTGACAAGTCTGGCGACCATCTAGCAACTGGTGATCGTGGTGGTCGGGTTGTTCTCTTTGAGAGAACTGATACAAAAGATGTAAGTCTGATTTTCAGTTCCGTTAGTTTCCATGACCATGGCATTAAAACTTGATGTTATGTACTTGAATATTTTAATATTTATGTGCACGGTACCATACAGCACGGTGGATCAAGACAGGATTTGGAGAGGATGGACTATCCTCTAAGTAGGCATCCTGAATTTCGTTACAAAACAGAGTTTCAGAGTCATGAACCTGAGGTAAATATCCTTCGCTAGTTAAGGCTTTTCCAATGCCCCCTGCTCACAAGTGTTAATATTAATGTATTATCATTTCTTTGTGCCAGTTTGACTATCTTAAGAGCTTGGAAATAGAAGAGAAGATCAACAAAATTAGATGGTGCCAATCCGCTAATGGTGCCCTGTTTCTTTCTATCCACAAATGACAAAACCATAAAGTTTTGGAAGGTATGAATAAATGCTTGCCTGTGGTTCTCTGAATGAATGTCTTCCGATCATGGATTACGTGCATTTTAACTTATTGGTTCCAGTTTGGTCCCTTGTTTATGTCTGGAATGCTTCGACAGCGTGTCTGTTTATGGACATATATTGTAGTTTGAGGCACTAGTCGGAATCTGTTGCCAGGGATTAGCAGAAACTTCCAGTTTGTTGTAAAATTTCTTTCCTTAGGAATATAATGAGAGCATTGTTCTATGAACCGGCGGACTTGGCATGTAGAGGAGGACTTCTTAATGTTCAAGATTTTCATTTCCTAGTTCATAGTGTTATGACCTCCTTTCTGGATGCTTTTATCTTTCAAGCACATTAAGTTTAGAATTGAAAGATGAATGTGCTTTTAAATATATCTTATTGGTCAAGCCCTGTGGACTAAAATGTCACCAACATTGAGTCTTTGCTCGTACATATACACGAAATGAATGTGGTTGGTTTTCATGTGAATTAAAATGAAGATCTATTTCCAAGGTCAATCATTTATTATTCTGCCCTTATGATTACTGAACAGGTTCAGGAAAAGAAGATCAAGAAAATTTCTGAAATGAATGTTGACCCTTCTAAAGCTATGGGAAATGGCTGTGTTGCTAGTTCCAGCAATTCATATAATCCTAGGACACATCTTGCTAATGGAGTGGATAATTCATGCAATCATCTAAGTGATGACTTCACATTTCCATCTGGGGTCATTCCCTCGTTACGATTACCTGTGGTAGTTGCATTCAGCCCTTCCATTTGCATTTCTTTTTTATAATATAATATTTATAGTATGAATTTCTCCTCCTATTTTCAACTAAGAAAATGAAAGGCCAGCATGATTCTGACAAAAGCTCTGCAATGCTTACAGTGGACCTGCTTGTTATTCTAGGAGAGCCGCAAGTTTTTTTTTTTTGGGGCCCCGCTTTGGGATTGGAGGAAATCATGTGCAAATTTATTAGTTGAAGCACAAGAATACCTGATAAAGATTGAGAAGCCACCTGAGACTCCTACTTAATCGAATTTTAGTCAATTTTGCACTTAACATCAATATTCTAAGCATGAAAAATCTCTATCGAAGTCCTAGTTATTAAGCATGAAACCATCAACTTCTCTGTCCCCCCCCCCCCGGCACCCTTCCATTCATACTTTTGGAGATTAGAATAATACATCTCAATTAAGTTTTGAATGTTTGATGAAGTTAACTTTTTACTTTCTGTGTTGATTTTTGCCCTTTGATAAAGTTCTAGTAGGTGTATGAAGCAATCCAAATTGACATGTGATTATGGGACATGTGAAAATGGCTAATGACGTCCCCCTTCTTTGGTGTAATATTATTCTTGAATTTACAAAGACAAGAAAGTAAGAAGAAATTTTGAACGTACAAGCAGGTGTAGGAGTGTTTTTCCTAGTGGAAGCAACCTGATTTTGAAACTTCTCTCATTTTTGGTTATAACCATTTGAAATGTCCCCCTTTTCACATACGCTTTTATTGCTATTGCAGTGGGAAAGGAAGGAATTCACTTTGATATGGCACTTGCCTTTCAAATGGCACTGGTCACTTGCATTTTCGGAAAAAAAAAGAAGAAAAACGTTACTGAAGGGGAAAAAAACGAGACACTAATACTTCATTTTTGTCTTAATTATTCTATTCATTACAGTTTTTGTGTTATGTTTCTTACACTTTAGAAGAGGGGAAGGAGAGAAAAGATGTTGCTGCTGTAGTCTCTTTCTCAATCTCTGACCTTGACAATTGCTTGTTGGAGACTTAGCTCATTGCAATACTAACCTGAGTCATATAACGTGTAGGTAACCAGCCATGAGACCAGCCTGGTGGCTCGATGTCGTAGAGTATATGCCCATGCTCATGATTATCATATCAATTCTATTTCAAATAACAGGTGAATATTAGAGAGACAGACGGTTCGTTGTGAAATCCTTTTCCCCCTTCTGTTACCTTCAAGTAACAATTGACTGGTTATGTATTTTGTGTTGATGGAGTGTTACTTTAAGTGATGCAGTTACCTTGTAAAACTAAACATGTTTCATTTCATGTAAAATGATGTGATCTTTTTTTTTTTTGGGGGGGGGGGGTGTATTGAATACTGATCAAATTGGATGATTTCATGATGCTCGCTTTTTGTAGTGATGGTGAAACTTTCATATCAGCTGATGATTTGCGAATAAATCTCTGGAACCTGGAAATCAGCAATCAAAGTTTTAATATAGTTGATGTAAAGCCTGCAAACATGGAAGATCTGACTGGTAAGCTGCTACTGCCATATTTTTCATGAACACCGATAGGGTTGTATTTCATAATTTTCTTTGTCTTCTGTTATCTGAGTTGCCACCAACAGGTTCTTATGAAATCTTGATCTTTTGAGAATGAGATGGAATCATAGGTGCGCATAGTAGCCTTTTTGACTGGGTGGATTTTTAATTTATGTCTTAGAAATTATGATTCTTTGTTGGTCATGATCAACAGTATGGAGAGGAGGGACATCCTTGTTGGTTTTGCAGGAGGCTGGGTATTATGATACCCTCTTGTCAAGTTTTTATAGTTTAGAAGCAACTGATCACTTCACTGAACATTGCAATCTTTTAGAAACAATATGGCGGGATGATTAACTAGGTTGCTGTTAAATCGTGGAATTTTTGTTCACTCTCGTTTCAAGGACGTCAATTGATGTTTTAAGTTCTTTGAAACATCATGACCTAAGTCAGTTGTTTCTAATTTTATATGATTTTTTTTTCCCTTTTGAATTAAACCCTTTCTCTAAGGATGTAAGAGACAATGCATTTTGCAGTCCACTGATACATTACCCTTTTATCCTTCGGTTTTTTTTTTTGGGGGCGTTCTCATAATATGTTAGGGGGAAACGAGATCTTGTTTATTTTCACTCCCTGTTTTGCTCCAGTACACTAAAAACTTCTCTGTCTTGTTCCTTGTTCTTTGCCATCTTGCCTCCTATTTGACTCATTTGATATTGGCTT
This sequence comes from Neltuma alba, assembly GCF_004799145.2. Lineage (NCBI taxonomy): Eukaryota > Viridiplantae > Streptophyta > Magnoliopsida > Fabales > Fabaceae > Neltuma > Neltuma alba. Next base: position 156,862 of record NW_021637514.1, on the reverse strand, counting down.
TGCAGAGGTTATAACATCAGCAGAGTTCCATCCTATGCATTGCAATATGTTGGCATACAGCAGTTCAAAGGGTTCAATACGACTTGTTGACTTACGGCAATCAGCATTATGTGATTCTCATGCCAAACTGTAAGCTTGTCTTTTGGTTATGTGTTTGTTTTTTTTTTTAATTCAAAAGGTTATCTTGTTGATTCTCAATTTTTTATAGGCTCTTAATATGTGTGATAGTGGGCAAAATTACAGGAACAAAGATGACTTATCAGTGTGCACAATCAAAATGATAATTTTATGAAGTTTATTCTACCTGCATCTGTGCAATTTCATATTTCTTGTAATCTCTAAGGGGCGTTGCCCTTTGTTTCAGATTTGAGGAACAAGAGGCCCCGGGCTCAAGATCATTTTTTACAGAGATTATTGCTTCTATCTCAGACATAAAATTTTCAAAGGACGGGAGATACATTCTTAGCCGTGATTACATGACTCTAAAGGTATTAACTTCAAATAAAAAAAAATTCAGTTAAAACTAATTAAAAGCAATAAATAGGTAAGAAATATACTTTTGTTTCCAAATATGCTCTTACAATAAACTAAAAAAAGATGAAAGAGAGTATGGGGAAATGTAATGAGAGAAAGTACGGCAAAAGAGAGAGAATGATAATTATGGGCAAAATTGGGAAGAAAAGTATTAAATGTTGAGATAAACCCAAATTGAAGCTTATAAAATAGACCACACCTCTCTCCAAATTTGAAGCTTGTAAATAGGACCAGAGGGAGTATTAATTTTAGATGGGGATGCTTTGGGCTTGCTGAATTTTTACAAGCAAGGACTTTTTTATTATTTAAGTTATCGATGAATTTCCTTGCTATGTTCGTGTAATAGTGAACTGTATCTGGTTTTCTTCGGGTATCTCCTGCTTATTTTGACTTCGTTTCATATCTGAGAGATCTTATTCAAGGATTTAACTATGATGTAACCAAATTTTGTGGACTGTAGAAAGAAATTCTGCGTTATCCGTGGTTTCTCATTCGTTATTGTTGTGCTTTTTTTATTTCCGTCAGTTATGGGACATTAATATGGATTCTGGTCCAGTTGCGGCTTTCCAGGTTCATGAGTATCTAAGACCTAAGGTTAGATTCCTGTTTATGGAGAAAGGATTAAAACAAATGGATTTTTGGTCCCTTGTTAAATCATAATGGGCTGTGCTTTGTTTCAATGTGCCAGTTATGTGATTTATATGAAAATGATTCAATTTTTGACAAGTTCGAGTGTTGTCTGAGTGGCGATGGATTGCGAGTCGCAACTGGTTCTTACAGGTCTCTGATGCAAAACCATTTCTGTTGCTTGGTAATTGAAAATGTTTAGTCTGCGTCTGACATTTTCTTTTCATTAATGTACCAGTAACCTTTTCCGCGTGTTTGGCTGCACCCCGGGAAGTACTGAAGATACAACTTTGGAAGCCAGTAAAAATCCAATGAGGTGATTTTATGGGAAAGTTCTGATGCCATGTATGATACATTAAGGCACTAAAGAGTAAAAGCACAGATGTGATTAACCTTTTTATTTCCCCAGGCGACAAGTTCCAGCCCCTTCAAGGCCTTCAAGATCACTTGGGAGTAGTTTAACACGGGTTGTAAGACGAGGTTACTTCTCTATCTTATCACTCATTTGCTCTTGAGCATGTTTACACAATACAAACTTATTTGTCATGACTCCCAACATTTGGTAATCCTAATAGGGGCAGAAAGTGCTGGGGTTGATGTAAATGGGAATTCTTTTGACTTCACAACAAAGTTACTGCACCTAGCGTGGCACCCAACTGAAAATTCAATTGCGTGTGCTGCTGCAAATAGCCTGTACATGTACTATGCATAAAGGAAGGATGCTTGAAGAGGACATGTCTTGCTCGCTTAACCTGCTCGTGGTTGCTATGGAGAAGGCTTCTGTTCCCCTTCCTACCACCGTTGAATTGGAAGCTACTTTGACTACTCACTACAAAAGTGCCCTTCAGAATCTTTATAGCAGGAAGCTTCTTGAAAAAAGAACCAAAGGTGGCTGATATAAAGTTCTCGGGTAGGCAGACATGATTTTGTTCCGGACTGGCGGCGTCTCTCTTCTTCCTTGTTCTTTTTAGTTTTGTCATTCCCCGTCTGATGATCCTAATATTCTTTCCCACCCCTTTTTCTGTATCTTCTTCTCTGAAAGAAGGTGCAGTTCCTCAATGTTTCAAAATTGTGTTTGGCTTGCAAGTGAAGAAGAAAACGTGATTGTAGCTCTCCTACAACGATACTAAAGGATGTTCAATATCTGCCACTAGGATTAAAGATAAAATGTAGTTTTTCCACCCTTTTGCTGGAATTTCTAGGTGGGATGAAGCAGTTGAATCTTGCAGTGCATCATTTTTTCATTGATTATTTTTGTGTTGGAATATAATTTGACAATGTTTTAGAATATACTTTTTTGTTGTATCAGTTAATTGTACAAGAAACCTAATAAAGTAATAGTTTTAGGCTACTGCGTGGGAGATATTTGTTTTGGATTACAGACATCTGCAAGTTTTGTCCAAGTTCCTTTCTTGGTGTCTTTAACAGTGTATTCTTTTCCATCACCATGGCCTTAACTTGTATGGATTTTCATACAGGCTCACCACATAGCTCTAATATGAAAAACCCTCAATGACAACCTTTACTTTTGTAAAACGAAAATGCTCTCAAAAATAACAACCTCTACTTTCATCATTAAGCACCATAAGGAGACCCACAACTATAATCTCTAGGTTCGGGTGAAAAGTATATTAGTGTGGCCAGATTTTTTTTTTTTTTAATATTTCGAAATAAGTCAGGAATTTTTATGTTTGAAAACAGGTATTAAAAAACTTAGAACTCGCTTGCTTAGTAACATAATCATTTTCAATCACACTAATGAGTGGATAGAGTGATGGCATGTGTTAGATCTGTATGCTTTCATATGACTGTGCATCTGATGAGCTGCTTTAAATTCCAACACCCCCCCCCCCAAAAAAAGAAAAAAAAAGCCCACCTGTGAAGAGCTGGACAGGCTGATTTCCAGATTCTGGCTGGGGTTGGAGCTTGCTGGTTTTGACATGGCACTTACTGTGAAATTTGCTTTCCTGGTGAGAGTAGTATTTTGGAAAGAAGGGACGTTGATGTAGCCGTTGGGAAATGGAAGATCATTTAAATTGTGTTCATGGCACAGTATGCTGAAGCAGGAAGCAGTGCAGGTAGTAGAAGATGAACTGAACTTGAAGGCAAGTGATTCAACAGTGAATGGATTATGGAAAAGGAGAATGTATTGGCTCCAATAGGCCTTGTGTTGTTTGTGAAGAGGAAGCGGAGTTTTTCTTTGCTATTGAAATTTGAATTTTTTGGAAGAGCTGTTTGGCAGTGTTTCAAAAGAAGGAAGTAGACATTATTGGTGATATAAGGAGACAAGAAAGTGAATCTGAATTCTCCAAGATTTTAGATGGAACCTATTATGGTTAAAAACAGTTAGTTAATTTTTTTAATTTTTTCATTTTACATCTTATCTTTATTATTGATTTTGTTTTCTCCTCTAACATTTTTCAATCTTTTTCTTTCAAATAAGTCATATTCCCACAAATTATTATCTATCAAAAATCCAGTTTATATTTGTAAATCATCCGAATCACTTGCCCCTCTTGTAACACCAATGCAATAGAACAGACAAGATTTAAGTGCCTATGCTGATAGCTAAGTTAAGCTCAATTTTTCGTTTCTATTTAAGCTTTTGAGCCTATTTCAACTGTGAAATTACAAATGTATTTCAGCGCAGATTTCATGATTGTTCGTCAAAACATCTAAGAGCATCCTAGAAGCTATTCATATGCATCTCAATAACTCATGAAGTAAAATTCATCCCTAATCAAAATAATGCTTTGAACAGTACCTCTGCTTTTGTCAAAAGCTATCTTGGCTGGTTTCCCCCTTTCCAAGACTCTAAAGTAGAATAGAAAATACTAAATTCAATTTTAAATCAGATCCACTAATCTAAAGCACCCGAAATTCAAACAATTTCCAAGTGCAAAATTATCACTCTTAATAGTTCAATTCAAATCCAAAAATCTACAGAGCGAATATGAAGTTTAGAAAGTCTCCGGTGTGAACTAATCATTACCGGATTGAACATTCAGAGCAGGGCCACTTTAAGCAGAGGTATTAGTCAGCTCCCCAGTCTTACAGCTGGAGGGTAAATAACCAACTTCAAATGTCGTCTCCACATAATGCTTTAAAACATAATAGTGCATTGGATCACTAATCAATCTAGGGCTCGTTGGAACAAGACCGTAAACAATAACAGCAGAGAAAGATGAAATCAAATTATTAGAACCCTAGCATTTCAGGGGAAGAAAAACAAATATTTGAGAAGACTGGAGAGATTGGCATCAGAAGGAGAGGGAAATTGAAAATCAGGGAGTGTCAAGCCGAAGAAAAGACAAATTAAAATGATTGAGCGCACAGGAGAGGGCTAGAGAGAAATTACGTTGTACAATCGGCCTTAAGTGGGTAGAAAACGGAAAAACAGGCGTCTGGCTTGTTTCATGCTGAGAAATGATGCTGTACTATATTTGTCGTAGATCTGAGCCGTTTGTTTATTATACGGTCAAGATTAGTTCAGTAAATTGAAATTTGAGGTTCACCCTACCGAAACCAGAGCCACACTTGCATCACACAGTCAGCTTCTTCTTGCGTCGAGAAAAACATAGCAGGACGAAGCAAGATGATACAGTAAAAAGAAAAGCGGATCACTTCATTTCGAAACTGATATAAAGACGAAAACAGCAAACGCTTTAGATGATAGTATTACTAAAGTAATGTTAGGAATTGACTTTCATATTGAAGAAGCATGAACTGGAGATGCAAGTTCTGGCGTGATCAAACGTAGGGTTTGAGATGAGATTGTAACCAAGAGCTGAGAGATGATAAAGTCAATGTTAAAGTGGTAGGATGAAAAGTCCCACATCGTTTGAAGTCCTGACACCCACAAGATTTAAATATCCTTTGGGTACCTCCAACTCACGAGCTAGCTTTAGGGTTGGACTCAGGACCAAATATGGTATCAGAGCCTTGGTTGCAGGGGAGTGAAGAGCGGTGGAATGAAAAGTCCCACATCACTTGAAGTCCTGAAGCCTTGTGAGTCCTGTAAAACACCACCAACACCATATCCGCCGCTTGTTCCTGCCTTTATTTTTGTTCTCTTCCAGGTTATGCTGGCATCGGTATTCATTTTCAACAAACCGGCCGGAGAGGCTACCCAAATAACATTTCTCGTTAATTTTTTTAACAAAACTGGCATAACAGCAATTCAATTGATTCTTTTTCTCCTGTGGAGCTTGCCCTCACCCTCGCTTCTTGAGCTTGGAAAAAGTGTCTTTGAGAAATGTAAGCTCTTTGTTTGTTACATATCCGCTAAATTTAAAAAACTCAAGTCGTATTGCTTTTTTCCTAAGCAGGCTTTGGCTAATTCATAGATCGTTTTGGCCACGGATGACATTTTTAGCTAAGAGAATAAAACAAAGGAGGATAAAAAAATAAAAGGTAATGAACGACATGACAAATAACATGACTTTTCCCTGCGATAAGTGAAGGTTGAAATTTCAAAACTAAGGTCCTTACAATTTAGACCAATGTAAATTACTTTCATATATCTTTAGATCTGAGCCGTTTGTTTATTATACGGTCAAGATTAGTTGAGTAAACTGAAATTTCAGGTTCACCCTACCGGAACTAGAGCCACACTTGCACCACACAGTCAGCTTTTGGGTTGGACTCACGACCCAATATGGTATCAGAGCCTTGGTTGCAGGGGAGGGTGAAGAACGGTGGGATGAAAAGTCCTACATCAACTGAAGTCCTGACGCCTTGTGAGTCCTGTAAAACACCACCAACACCATATCCGCTGCTTGTTCCTGCCTTTATTTTTGTTCTCTTCCAGGTTATGCTGGCATCGGTATTCATTTTCAACAAACGACCGGAGGGGCTACCCAAATAACATTTCTTGTTAATTTTTTTTAACAAAACTGACATAACAGCAATTCAATTGATTCTTTTTCTCCTGTGGAGCCTGCTTTGGAAAAAGTGTCTTTGAGAAATGTAAGCTCTTCAGTTGTTACATATCCGCTAAATTTAAAAAGCTCAAGCACACAGTCGTATTGCTTTTTTCCTAAGCAGGCTTTGGCCAATTCATAGATTGTTTTGGTCACGGATGACATTTTTAGCTAGGAGAAGAAAACAAAGGAGGATAAAAAAACAAAAGGTAAGGAACGACATGACAAATAACATGACTTTTCCCTGCGATAGGTGAAGGTTGAAATTTTAAAACTAAGGTCCTTACTAGTTAGACCAATGTAAATTATTTTCATATATCTTTTGATATGAGCCGTTTGTTTATTATACGGTGAAAATTAGTTGAGTAAACTGAAATTTCAGGCTCATCCTACCGGAACCAGAGCCACACTTGCACCACACAGTCAGCTTTTGGGTTGGACTCACGACCCAATATGGTATCAGAGCCTTGGTGCAGGGGAGGGTGAAGAGCGGTGGGATGAAAAGTCCCACATCACTTGAAGTCCTGAAGCCTTGTGAGTCCTGTAAAACACCACCAACACCATATCCGCCGCTTGTTCCTGCCTTTATTTTTGTTCTCTTCCAGGTTATGCTGGCATCGGTATTCATTTTCAACAAACCGGCCGGAGGGGCTACCCAAATAACATTTCTCGTTAATTTTTTTAACAAAACTGGCATAACAGTAATTCAATTGATTCTTTTTCTCCTGTGGAGCCTGTCCTCCCCCTCGCTTCTTGAGCTTTGAAAAAGTGTCTTTGAGAAATGTAAGCTCTTCGTTTGTTACATATCCGCTAAATTTAAAAAGCTCAAGCACACAGTCGTATTGTTTTTTTCCTAAGCAGGCTTTGGCCAATTCATAGATCGTTTTGGCCACGGACGACATTTTTAGCTAAGAGAAGAAAACAAAGGAAGATAAAAAAACAAAAGGTAATGAACGACATGACAAATAACATGACTTTTCCCTGCGATAGGTGAAGGTTAAAATTTCAAAACTAAGATCCTTACAATTTAGACTAATGTAAATTACTTTCATATATATATTTAGATCTGAACCGTTTGTTTATTATACGGTCAAGATTAGTTGAGTAAACTGAAATTTCATGTTTTCCCTACTGGAACCAGAGCCACACTTGCACCACACAGTCAGCTTTTGGGTTGGACTCATGACCTAATATGGTATCAGAGCCTTGGTTGCAGGGGAGGGTGAAGAACGGTGGGATGAAATGTCCCACATCACTTGAAGTCCTGACGCCTTGTGAGTCCTGGAAAACACCACCAACACCATATCTGCCGCTTGTTCCTGCTTTTATTTTTGTTCTGTTCCAGGTGATGCTGGCATCGGTGTTCATTTTGAACAAACCGGCCGGAGGGGCTACCCAAATTTTAGATGGAATCTATTGCAATTTTTTCACTCCTCCATTCACCTCATACCATAAGGGGAGTATGTTGTGGGACCGCGGAAGTTATTCTGTTATATTCAAAACTGTTATTAACATGTTAATTATAGTCCCTTGTTCATCTTATTTAGGGTTTCTCATTCATTTATATACTTAATCCTCCCACAGTTGCTTCAATACTCTATACTGTTTTGAATTGTAACATCATTTATGCTTCTTGTTTCTTCTTCAGCAATCTTCTTTCCAAGGGTTTAGCCTAATCTCTGCGTGTGTGTGTGTGTGACGCACACACTTGGATTAAGGCTCTGTTTGGATAGCAGGCCAAACCATGGTTTGGAGACCCAAACCATAGTTTGGGAAAAATACAACCCAAAGAGGCACAAATTATCTGAAACCATGGTTTTAGGAGAAGTGAATCCATTCTACTTCTGGCTCAAATTGGAGAGTATGATTGTGCCTATTAGAGTAAATCTCAACAATAATATGACTTTAAAACCCCTTAATTAATTTTTTATAAACATATTTAATCTTATATCTTATAAATAAATATACACATTAATTATTTATTAATTATATTATCTTATGTATTATTAATTATGTTGGTAAAAAATATATTATTAACAATTTTATTCCTTTAAATTAAAATATATCATACAATCTATGTTTTATGTAATTATCATATTAACTTATGCTTTTTTTAATAATTTGTACATATAAAAAGTGCTTCTAATAACAACTATCCAAACACTCTCACTTCTCAGAATTACTTTTTCACAAAATCTATTTTTTCCAGAATTTATTCTCCAGAAGTTATTCTCCAAACCATAATTTGGTTTCATCCAAACACACCCTAAAAGATAAACATAACTGTGGGAAAGAAGACAAACGCTATGAAAATGAAATAAAATGGGGGGTGGAACCCTAGGGGCTAGCTAGGTATAAGAAATATTTTTAAGACAGGGTTAATTCAAACTTTGTTTCTCCATGTTTATTATCATTTTAGGTTTGTTCTCTTAAAGTTTAGATAATAGGTTTTAGTTTCTTAAATTTTTTTCATTTAAAGCGTAAATCTTTATAATCCAATAAAAAGTTGGATCATTTTATTTCTTGAAGGATTAAAATTTATAATTCAAAATTTAAAAAGTTAAAATCAAAATGAGGATAAACTCAAATGATTAAATCTTATATTAACCGTTTAGGATGTTACGAAGATATTTTACGCTGAAAAAGAGTATCTTTGATTTTGTTGGCGTATTAGATATTTTTTTTTTAACCGAAACTTATTAGATATTTGTTGAGCTACTTTGAAAAATAACCGAACATATTTATAATACTTAATATCACATCTTTTGAAAAACAAATATATTCCTTGGGCATCTCCATTCTTGCCGTGTTGCCTGGGCAGGAGACACGACAAGACGCGCCACGTCAGTCGGATTTTTGTAAGAAACAAATCATTTAATAATTAATATAATGTATATTTTATACAACATAACTTATCTATTATAAATTTACCGTATTATTTTTTATTTATTATAGTATAAATAGTTATTTTTTAAAAAAGAGTATATATTAAATAAGGGTAAAGTTAAAAATTATTATATTTTAATAAAGAGTTAATGTAATTTAAAGTTTTTCTTAGTCTGTGTGAAACACGTTGAAAGTATCTTATAAATAGGATAATAGGAGTATTAAAATTTGCACCATTAGTCCATTATCAAGCTAAAAAAATATGGCCCCACTTGAGATTTTTGTGATGTTTTTTACCCTATTTTTTCAACACATTTGACTAGGTTATAGATAATTTTTCTAAATATTTTACGTATTTTAATACGACTAAATATTTAAAAACGAATTAAATTTAATACTAATATGAAATTCAAATTTAAAAATTTATAATAAGATGTGTTTGGTAGTTGTATGATGTAAATGTGATTCATGATATTCCTACTCGGCTACTCCCCAGAGAATCACGTTCCTCCAAACTTTAGGGTGTGTTTGGATGACACCAAACCGTGGTTTGGAAAAGTGATTCTGGAGAATAGATTCTGGAAAAAATAGATTCTGTGAAGAATAGATTTTGTAAAAAAGTGATTCTGAGAAGTGAGAGTGTTTGGATAGTTGTTATCAGAAGCACTTTTTATATATACAAATTACTAAAAAAAGACATAAGTTAATATGATAATTACAGAAAAAATAGATTTTATGATATATTTTAATTTGAAGAAATAAAATTGTTAATAATATGTTTTTTACCAACATAATTAATAATACATAAGATAATATAATTAATAAATAATTAATGTCTATATATATTTATAAAATATAAGATTAAATATATTTATAAAAAAATATGTTTATAAAAAAAATAACAAGATACATATCATATAGGCCCACACACTCTCCCTTTTTTCTTCAAAAGCAAAAAAATTTTGCTTTTTCCAAAACCATGGTTTTGGAGTCAAAACCATGGTTTTGATCCAAAACCATGGTTTTGGTTTTTGGAGAGGCTGTTTGGGTAGCATTTTCTCCAAACCATGGTTTGGGTCCCCAAACCATGGTTTGGGGTGCTATCCAAACAGAGCCTTAGTTGAATCTGATTCTATTATTCCATCATATATAGCCAATGGAATCAGATTCTGTTCTCCCTACATTATTGTACGCAAATTTCCATGCTCCGTTTTATACACGCAATTTCTGGTCCTTCCAATTGTACTAAAATTTTATTTAAGCTAAAGTATATTTTTAGTCTTTTAATTTTACACAAAGTTTCACTTTAGTCTCTTAATTTTAAAAATAAATTTTAGTCTTCTAATCCTAAAACTATTAACAAAAAATGATAATATTGAACTCTTGAATACTGGTAAAGTATTACTAAATACTAACATATTAAATTTAATACTCCTCCGGTCCTAATTATAAGACCTAATTGACTTATTTGAGGAGATTAATGAAGTAAGGTAAGTTGGTTATTTATAATAAATAAGTGTTGTTATTCCTAAAATATCTTTGCTAATTAAGTATATTGGCTAAAACTATCATTATTAGAAGGATTATCTTGGAAAAAATGCATAAATATAAGAGACAAAATGGATTGGGTCTTATAATTAGGACCAAATAAAAAGTCAAATTGGGTCTTATAATAAGGATCGAAGGAGTATTTAAAATAACTATGATTGTTATAAAAAAATTATCATTTAAAACCAACAATTTTAGAATTAAAGGATTAAAAGTATACTTTTTAAAGTTAAAAAACTAAACTGAAACTTTACATAAAATTAAAGGACCAAATGTATGCTTTAACATTTTATTTACATGTGTCTATCGAAAAAATTATTCATACCATAGATATTCTTTTAATACCCAATTTTACTTTTTTTTTTCACGTTCCAATTCTTTGTTTCCCATATGTTAATCCCTTTAAACCATTTTTTTAAAAAAAAAATTAAAAAGTAGACACCAACTACCTGAAGTTATAAACAAAATTTACTTGTGACCTTTCTATTTAGAGTTAGAGGAGAACTTTTGTTGGTAACAAAAAACCAAAAAAAAAAAAGGTTATAAGGTTATATTGTCTCTTTAAACCATTTTCATACTCTTAGAAATTTAGGACAAAGCATTCATATGAACTAAAATCAAAATGCGTTAAATGTATAAACACTATTCGTTAAACTGACTTATAAATTATCAAACTACAGCAACCAAAATTATTAATTTAAAACTATATAGATCAAAATTAAAATTCGATCAAATCATAAAGATTAATAATAATATCAGTTTGGGTTAAAAAAAAACTTGTAATCCGATTGAAGCACATGAGAAATGAATGGTGAAGCAAACTTGAGAGAAAAGAGTACTAATTAAAGAGGCGCAGGTGGGGCTCCGTCATCTTCCAATCCATTGTTCCGCTTTTTACTTACGCTTCACTTATACTTCTCAGTTCTCACAGTCACCACCCACACTACACGCACGCACGCGCGCACACACATTGTGTGTGAACTGAGTGTGCCTTCACTCTCATGTAATTGACTCGGTTAGGAGTCGTCAGTGGTTTGGGTGTCTCCATGAGACGTGCCATGAGCACGCGCGCGCGCACACTTCTCATGTTTCTCCCTTACTTACCATCTCAATCATTTGTTTTTTTTTTTAATCCTAAATATAAGATTTTGTTTATAATATAATTTAGTTCATAATTTATAGTATCTTTCAAAAATAATACTCTGCCTTTAATAGAAGACCTATTTAACTAATTTGACTAAATTAAAAAAATTAGGTAAGTTAATTAATTATAAGAAATGTGACACGTTTTTGCTAAAATATCATAATTATCTTTCTTAATACTCAATCTTCCTCTTCTACTTGATTATGGTTGATGGAGTATCTATAGGAGTAATTTAAAAAAAATTGATAAATAGATCTTAAATTCAGGACCAAAATCAACTAAACAATTAGATTTTTTTTTTTTTAACATGGAAAGGCAAGCCGAAGCTTGAGGAAAATAACGCCTTTAAAAGGCTACACAAACGAACAACAGAACAGTCATGTTAACATCTTGTATAATTAGATTTTATATTAAGAACTGAAAGAGTAATAGAAATGAGTGGGACCGAGCTTATCCCTTCAATTTGACCAGCGAGGTCAAGAACGTCTTTGTGCAGTGCTTCTTCTTCTTCTTCTTCTTCTTTTTTTGTGGCCAACTTTTCTGTGGTGCTTCTCTCATTCGTCTTTCATACAGTTTCGCTCCCGTGACCAACTTTTGGTCAACATATTTTATCATTTTCATTTTCTTCGTCAAAACATTTCCATTGAATAAACTGCGCCTTCCATCTTTGAATTGAGTGATTCGGCTAAAATGCATCTCTTCTTTAGCTGTGCATAATACTAATTATAAGATCTCATTATAAATAAAACCTTATAATTAAAACAGGATGTAATATATTGTTAATTATATATAAATATCTCATTTAAATTAAGGTTGATTGTTAACATACTATATCTGATTCTAATTATAAAACCTCATTTATAATTTATAAATAAAATCTTATAATTAGAACTGGATCTACTGTTTTGACAGCTACCTCCATCGTGTCTTTTGGTCAGGTGAGATTCGTCTCGTCGTCTAGTGAAAATGTATGTCGGAAACAGATGATTTCATACCCACAGTGGCACGTTTATGAAGGATTTTGCATTTTAGTTTTAAATATAAAATTCTAATTAATTTTATCTCTTATATTTATCTATTTTTTTAAAGTAGTATTTATAGTAGTTGCACATTTTAAAAATTTTATTAAATGATAGTTCTAACTAATACACATAATTAGTAAGAATATTTTAAAAAAACAATACATATTTATTATAAATAATTAACTTAACTTCTCTTAGTCTATTTAAATTAATTCAATAGCTGCTATACCAAAGGGCATGAGTTAGGAAGCTGGCTGGACGTTACAGACTAATGTCTAATGGTGTGATACCCACCGGGAAAAATAAGTCAAGAGAATTGGGAAATTTTTTTTTTAAAAAAATATTTTTATATATAATAAAATTATTTTTAAAATCATAATTTGGTTCATCTAAATACTCTAATACAACATATGATATCCCTTTTACAAAGCTCATTCAAAAGTTGTCATATAAGAAATCAAAATGAAAAACTTGTCGTGCAAATTTACATTGGGTGAAAAGACGCCATCTTCAGCAGTGCATAGTGACAAAATATGTATCGGATCATAATCTCAGAATTTATGCAAAAGCCCCCTTCAGTCCAATCTAGAACGTCCCTTTCTGCGCCTTCGACAGCTTGCGTCGTTGGTCTAAAATTTTCCCTTCGCTTACGATTTGGCAAAAGCCATCCTCAGCCTCTATCTTATGTGCTCTTGCTCTTTCGAAGAATCAAGTGGTAACTTCTTTTGCTCTTACGCAGAAGAGTTTAATGATCTCTCTCTTGGCTGCAAAACCCTAACTTGTACCAGCTTCCAAGCAGATTTTGGCCTGTCATTCTCTAAAACCCATCCATTTGGGTCGGTCTAGAATCTCTCCTTTTCTTTTTTCATCTTTTCTCTCTTCTTCTTCTTTTTTTTTTTCAAACTACTATCTCCGGCCTAAATTATAAGAACCAGTTGACTAATTTGAAGATATTAAAGAAGTAAATTGAGTTAGTTATTGGTCTTAAATAGGTGTTGTCTTTCCTAAAATATCATTGCTAATTAAGTATATTGACTAGAACTATTATTGTTAGAAGGGTTACTTGAGAAAAAAATGTCTAAATATGAGAGACAAAGTAGATTGAAGTCTTATATTTAGAACCAAAAAAGTCAAACAGGGTCTTATATTAAGAACCGGAGGTAGTATTACATTAACATTTTTAACAATCCAGACTTCAATCTTTTTAAAATTGTTATTAAAATAATAAATTATAAATAAATAAATTATAAATTTTTATTAAAATTTAATTTTAATAATTTATAAATACATTAAAAAAATTTATAAACAATTTATAAAAATTAAAATCTGAACTTTTAAAATATAAAAGAGTGAAGTACCGATTGGTGGTTTCCTTGATGAGGAAGAAGGAGTTCAGCCCACGCGAAACGCTGAAGGCTTCATCATGACGTCCCTGAGCCCTCCCTTCATCAAACAAGCAGACAAAAACCAATCAAATCAACACGGTTGTGGGACCCGCCTCATTCACGCATGGCCCCCACCGCACCCTCCCCTCGCCTTCCCCTTCCATTGCGCTGCTCATGAAGCGCTGCGGCCACTCATGTGGGGTTCCTCCACGTGTCGCCGGTGTACGCCGTGGGGTGACGGTGACTCAACGCAATGTTCCGTCGTTGCTTCGCTCGACACTTGGACGTACCTGATTTGTGGCGCCTCTGATGGACGGTCCTGATTTGGCATATGCATTAACCTCCAATGATGGCCCCTTTTTGTGGGTGGGAGGTTCCTTTATTCGCACGCAAGCTGGTGGTGGACCCCACGCCTGACGGCTGCCCTGCCTTATCCCTTTCTGGGAAGAGGATACTCTCAGCGTCCCTCGGCGTTCAAATTGCAGCCGTTAAAATAAATCTAGCGCGGATCATATCATACCACATCATGATGCTATTAAAAATTAGAAATAAATTTTAAATATAGTGTAGAATTTTTTACTAGATTTCAATTAGGATATTTTTAGCATGAAATATCCAATTTTTTTCACCAGACTTATTTTAGTTAAAAAATTTATGAATGTTTAGACTCCAGACTTATTCAAATAATCATAAAGAATAAAAAAACTTAACCATCATATATTTATATATAATTTTTTGGATTTATTCATCTTAAACTGGAAGATTTATCTAAATTCAATATGATACAGATCGAGTTAGACAGAAGTATAAAGAGTGGCAAAACTATATCAAATATTTTATTTTTTAAAATTTTTAATTAAAATATTTGATGGCAAAACTCTACCTCTTTTTATTATCCTATCTGACTCAATTTATATTAATTTGAACTATTATTAAACTCTACAATTAAAACAAATAGATCCAAGAAATTAGATGGTGCACTCAAATTTTTTTTTTCAAAAAAATAGTTCTTTTTTTTTTAAAAAGCAATTTTATAGCATTAATTAGATTTTTTAAATTTTTAATAGCTTGATGATGTGGCATATTGTGAGCTTATAAATTAAATCTGATGGTAGATATTGGGACACTGAGGGACGCTGAGGGACGCGCCGCTGAGACAATCCGGACCCCCTTTCTGACTTCCTGCCACCTCATATGTTACTTCGACCGTGCCCTCTCTCCCTTCGCTCTTTGTCCCAATAAGGTTAAGACGTAATTTTAATCCAAATCTTATTGCGTGTAATTTTATTTTTGATTTTTTTAGTAATATAATTTTGATCCTAATCTTTGTTTGGGTGTAATTTTGCTCTTTAAAGTTAAAATTACATCCAAAGATCATAGTAAAATTGTACCCAAAAAAATTAAGGATAAAATTACACCTAGAAAATAAAATTAGGAATAAAATTATACTACTAAAAGATTAGAAATAAAATTATATCTCAATCCATAAGTAACAGAATAATTTTTATTACAAAGCCAAAGCTTTCACGTTATGTTTCCACGCAGGCTGACAAAAATCTGTGCCAGCTCGAGGTAAGCAAAATTCTCTTAGTAAATCATACATATTCTTCATCCACTAGTAGAATTACATTTTTACCACCCCAATCAACATGATTTACGGGAATCACATTTAAAACCATTTGTAAACATGTTTTACACAAGTCAAAATAAAAATTATCTCATATTTTTTAAATTACGAATAAAAAACTGTCTAGAAATAATTCCAAACAGGTTCTCTAAGTCATTTCAAATTGCCCTTAAGCATGTTGTTTAATCAGTTCTTTTGATGATAAACTGTACGAATAATTAGTGTAAATTGCTTATAGTAGTCCCCCATCTAAAATACCCTTGACACGCGTAGTCCGCCAAGGGTATCTCTTCATCATCAAATGTTCTAATGCACATGATCTTTTCACGGCTTCTGAATAACTATTTTATAAAAATTAAAAAAATTAGTTAAATTAATTATCTGTAATAAATATGTTTTGATTTTTCTAAAATATTATATTTAGTTATCAACTATCATCAAACAATCATCATCAACTATATTCTTAAAAACTTGTAATAGAGTATAACATTATGAGATCTGAATATATTTAATTAATAAAATTTGAATAATACTTTAATTAGAATTTGGGTATATTGAATTAAATGAGGAACATTATTATAAATGAAATGAAATTTAATTGGAGGCTCAAATAAAAAAAATTAATAATTGATAATTAATTTTTAATTTGAATATATTGAATTAAATAGAAAGTATCATAATTAAATAGTATGTTAACTGGGACCCTAAATAAATAAATAAAAATAAATTTAAATTTTCATAATAAATAAATAAATTTAAATTTTCATATGTATTTTTTAATTCTGCATGTCTAGTTCAAATATCATTTGAATGAATAAAAAAAATCACAGTCGTAGGAAGTAAACATTAATTAGAACTTAAAATATAATTAAATATTTTAGTCCGTGCATTTCGTGTGGGAGAAACTTCTAGTTTTATTGAAAACCATTGTCATTTATGAAAATTCTCATTCAAGATGTGCAATCAACATAGATCATTTGGGAATTATAATTTTGGAAAATAATGTGAATTAATGTTAACTTTTCAATCACGATTTACAAAATACAATATAAACATATAAGAAGAGTTTTATTTTTAACTTACATAAAATATGTTTATCAGTGATTTCTATCGCTCTGCTAAATAGGACCTTAAACATTGCCATTTAGCTTTTTTTAATATGGTATGGAAGATCGAACACTTGTTTTTTTAATGAATGGATTTAAACAACTTTTATAAAGATAGAAATTAAAAGTTTTTACTGGGAAATATTTTTGAACTACATCTAAACTTGAACACCCTAAGATTTGTATCATTTATAAGAAAAATTTTCATATTTAGTACTAAATATTTTAAATAGGATGATAAAAGAGACCATGCCTCAAGTAGGTTTCTAATAAAAAGATACCTATACTCAATAAAGAGAAAAATACTTTTAGTGACACACTGACACAAAAATTCACAGTTCAATGATTTTTCAATCCATGAAAATTTTAATATTTTTAAAAAATTTATAAAGGCATTAATTTTAACTCAAAGTTGGCCTGAGTTCTTGTTTAGAAATTTTATTAATTAGAACAAATGAAAAAATTATTAGGTTTTCTAATTACAAAGTAAACTTTTTAGTTATTGCCTCCTCCCCCCCTTTTATAACAACCAACGTTTCTTCATACTCGTTAGCAGTAGGAGTGGTAGGCTGTGTGGAATTGCACCGGAAAAGGATCAAGCGAAGAGCATATAGAGAGAGAGAGAGGGAGAGTTCGGTTTCTATTTGAAGCCTGGGCTGGTCGTCTCTCCCCGCAGACCAGCTTGATAGATAGCTTATCGCTGTCGACAATCTCACTCTGCAATCCAATATCTTCTTTATCCTCTTCCACTCAGTTTTTTCTCCAATTCGGTCAGATCTGTTTCCTTTTCCCCTCATCAAAATCAACTAGAAAACCCTACGAGCATGTGAACCTTTCTCTGTCTCTTTAGCTTCTTTTTCCCGACTATAGCTTTCAGTTTTTTTTTTAATCTTTACTATTTTGGTTTGTTCTACTAGTATTAAATTAACACCCGTTCCAGACCCTGAACAAAATATCCTTTCCCTTTTTGTTTTGTCATCTTCCTCACTTTCTGCTCCCTAAACTGTCCGCCACTTACTAGCTGGTTCGTCTTTTCCCTGTTCCTGTAATACTCCGACACGATACCGAACCAGAGAAGGGTTTTTGGTTTTAGGATTGGATTCCTGTTCAGGGATATAAGAAATGCAAGACCCAATGGCATTCCAGCCGATGAAACCCCAGTTTCCCGAACAAGAACAGCTTAAATGTCCGCGTTGTGATTCTACCAACACCAAATTCTGCTACTACAACAACTATAATCTCTCCCAGCCACGCCATTTTTGCAAGAATTGCAGAAGGTATTGGACCAAAGGCGGTGCTCTTCGAAACATACCAGTCGGTGGTGGAAGCCGAAAGAACACCAAACGATCGTCGACCACCAAACGCCCTTCTGCTGCTGCTGCTTCTTCAGCATCATCTCCTCCTGCATCGGTTCCACCTGCCTCAACAGCTCGTCCGGATCCTGACCCGACCCGGTTTTATGCCAACCCCAGTGGTCCCCCGCGCATCGGTGGGAGTTTCAGTTCCCTTCTGGCATCAACGTGGGGAGGTTTATTCGAGGGTCTGAATCCAAATGGGTCTGGTTTGAAAATGATGCAACTGCATGAATTTGGGGAGAATGTGGGTTCTGGCCATGCGAAGAATTCGGATTCGGGCCGAAACTCAGGGCCGGAAAGGCAGAGCAATGGTAATTCGGAGAGCTTTCTCGGTAAGCAAAATGTTGATTCAAGCTGTTGGAATGGTAGTAGCAATGGGTGGTCTGATCTTGCAA
Organism: Neltuma alba; assembly: GCF_004799145.2. NCBI lineage: Eukaryota > Viridiplantae > Streptophyta > Magnoliopsida > Fabales > Fabaceae > Neltuma > Neltuma alba. The sequence continues at coordinate 138,311 of NW_021637514.1, read as the reverse complement.
TATATACGCCAGGCTCAAGCTATCAGTAGCAAGTGACAATTGACTGAACCTTTTAGTATGGCTATGTTGCTGATTCTGAGGTTCATACTTGAAAACCGTTTATCAAATGGGTGATTATAGTTCCTCAAACAGCATTTTCTGACGCTATTGGATGGAATATCTCATACCAGAAAGATCCTCTAAAGAAGCATCATCGTATAGGTAATCTAATAGCTCTCTTTTGATTTATGACCTGTTTGTGAATGGTGTTCTTTAATGACGGAAAAGAAACGAATAGAGAATCATATTGAAGGTGATTTCTGGAGGGATAGTATACATATGAATGTTGTTATGGAATGGCTGTTTTTGTGATGTGGGGGATTTGTGAGCGTGGTTTGGGATTCTAATTTATATGTACTGGATACACGTAATATGGTATATGTTTATGCATAGTTTTTCTTGAATCTCTGGCTGTATGGGATCGAGTTATGACGATTCATTTATGCATTCTCATTAACTACACTTTATGGAATGGAGGAAGATATGGAAGAAACCAAAGTGCTGAAGTTTTCTATATATTAAAAATTCCCCCCCTTGAAACCTTTGAATTAAAGTCCACATGGTTCAAGTGTTCAAGTTCGATGTAGTTTTTTTATTCCTAAAGTTGTCGGCTGACAATCTTTACCAAAAGCAAAGGATAAAGAAGTAAGGATCAACGCTATGTTAGGTGTTATTATTATCCTAATCCTAATCTCATGATTTCTGTTAAGCCTGAAAAATTAACATCTTGGCCAAACCGCATTTTATATTTAGTATCCATGAATATGTGCTCTGAGCTGGCGTCTGTTGATTATTTCAAGTTTGAATTTTGAAGTGATGTCGATCTTATCAGTTTTATGGTGTCCCAAGGGTTGCAAGTTCACCTAGAATTTATTAGAGTTTGCCTCCCAATCCTAGATGTCAACACGTTGTAGTTATCTCTATATTATTTCAGAGACATGTTTGTCTTGAAACGGATCTATTTCGAAGGTTTAGGATGTTCACATTGCACACTTAATTTTCTATTTTTTTAAATAAGAAACAGCATCTGAACTGTCTAAAACTGCCCTGTTGATTATTAGCGTGAGAGATATTGTCCGGTTCACACTTTCAGTTGTTGAAAAAATTTGATGTTATCCAAAGAGATTCAATTCAAAGGCGACAAAGTTGAAGCCTAGCGCATGAGATGGTGTCTTGTGTTAGAAGAATATAACTACCACCACTTGTAATTACGGCAAAGAAAGAAGATGTGGGCATGACGTAATAGGGTTTGAAAATTTGATTTATGACCTGTTTGTGAATGGTGTTCTTTAATGACGGAAAAGAAACGAATAGAGAATCATATTGAAGGTGATTTCTGGAGGGATAGTATACATATGAATGTTGTTATAGAATGGCTGTTTTTGTGATGTGGGGGATTTGTGAGCGTGGTTTGGGATTCTAATTTATATGTACTGGATACACGTAATATGGCATATGTTTATGCATAGTTTTTCTTGAATCTCTCTCTGGCTGTATGGGATCGAGTTATGACGATTCATTTATGCATTCTCATTAAGTACACTTTATGGAATGGAGGAAGATATGGAAGAAACCAAAGTGCTGAAGTTTTCTATATATTAAAAATTCCCCCCCCTGAAACGTTTGAATTAAAGTCCACATGGTTCAAGTGTTCAAGTTCGATGTAGTTTTTTTATTCCTAAAGTTGTCGGCTGACAATCTTACCAAAAGCAAAGGATAAAGAAGTAAGGATCAACGCTATGTTAGGTGTTATTGTTATCCTAATCCTAATCTCATGATTTCTGTTAAGCCTGAAAAATTAACATCTTGGCCAAACCGCATTTTATATTTAGTATCCATGAATATGTGCTCTGAGCTGGCGTCTGTTGATTATTTCAAGTTTGAATTTTGAAGTGATGTCGACTTATCAGTTTTATGTTGGTGTCCCAAGGGTTGCAAGTTCACCTAGAATTTATTAGAGTTTGCCTCCCAATCCTAGATGTCACACGTTTGTAGTTATCTCTATATTATTTCAGAGACATGTTTGTCTTGAAACGGATCTATTTCGAAGATTTAGGATGTTCACATTGCACACTTAATTTTCTATTTTTTAAATAAGAACCATTTGAATTGACTGTCTAAAACTGCCCTGTTGATTATTAGCGTGAGAGATATTGTCCGGTTCACACTTTCAGTTGTTGAAAAAATTTGATGTTATCCAAAGAGATTCAATTCAAAGGCGACAAAGTTGAAGCCTAGCGGATGAGATGGTGTCTTGTGTTAGAAGAATAAACTACCACCACTTGTATTATACGGCAAAGAAAGAAGATGTGGGCATGACGTAATAGGGTTTGAAAATATGAAGCCTTTTAAGAAGATGGGAGAAGCTAAAATTCTTGGGAGACCCATTTTTTCTAAATTGGAATTGGTTTGGTGGTTGAGGTGTGATAGAGTTGGCCCTTTTGGGGCTGTGCATATTTGGTGGGATTGACACAAATTCAAGTGATGTGTGCAAGAGTCACACACTAACACTGTCATGAATCATGAATTTGGACCACTCTGTCTGCCCTCACATGTGAGTTTTGATGTGTCAAATTTGTCAAACCCACTCAAGAAGCAAAAAAATAATTATGAATCAGGAAACTTCTTACCCCTTAAGTTACTTGATCACTGTCAATTGTCCTTTCTAGGCTGGAATTTTAATACAACCTAGAATGAGGTTTGAGGTGATTTGTTTATAAGATGTGTTTGATTTTAGTTTAAAATTATTAAATAAGTTACCTGCTCATACTAAAATTTATTTTTTGTGACTTCCAAGTTTCAACATGGAACTCCACAGTCATATGTCTTTTTAGGGAATATCATTTTTGAAGCACCCATACTTTTTCTTAACGGTGCTAACGGATTAATATACTGATAAAGCAAATTAAACGATATATGTATCAAATTAAAAATTAAGAAAGAGTGTGGCTATTTACAAAATAGTTTTTCCTTTTTTATATAAATGTTATGTAAGTTCAATGTGAGAGGATTGGATTGTGAGATGAAATCTACGGCCAAACAAATACTTTTTTTATTTTGAAAATAAAAAATAGTGAGAAAAGCGAAGTTGTTTAAATAATAATAATTGAGATTATAGTAGATGTGTAGGGGTGGATCAAATCCCTAAATCACATTTCAATGCCTCGTCAAATGTGTAGAGGACTGAATTTTATATGTGAAACGGACGCGTATCAATGATCCGAAGTGAGCATAGATTTTGTCACCAAAAACAAAAAGGTGAGCATAGATTTTGGTTAAAACGTACTCTATTCCTTTTTCTGTATAGTATTGGTTGGTTTCTTGAGATAAATCGAGAAGGAAAAAGGAAATTTTGATCAGCTGGCAGTCATTTTTGTTTTTGAAATTTTTAATAAATTTTTTTGATACAAAATTAAAAAAAAAAACCTTTAAGTGAGAATCAACTTCTGTATCATGTGGGCCAAACAAAGTTTCAGGTCACATTCCCAAGGATAGCCCATATGAATCGACAGCTGCAGCCCTTTTATGTTGTCATGCTGCTTAAATAATAAAAATGCTCAAACACTGGCGGGTTTAGTGCCCGACAATATCGAAATAAGATTGTTTTTAATAAGAGGATATTTATACTTTAAAAAAAAAATATTCAAAGACTAACAGGTTGGATCTAGGAGAAGGGGTTTGTTCCCTAATACGTGATAATCAAGATTCGAATACTAACTAGGGGATGTGTTCATATTTAATGTTTCACAATGTGTCAAGTAGGTACTCCTATTTGAGACATTGTCAAACATAGGCCCAATCAAAGCCCAATTCATTATTTCTATATGTGGACCATGGGCCAATCAAAGCCCAATTCCTAATCGATGTGTGCTTCATTTTTCCTTAGCCTGCTAAAAATTCTATGGTTTAGTGAAATGAGAGCTTTTAACAAACAAATAATTATTCATAAGTTCAATGCTTCTTAGATTTATATTTTTTAGTGTCAGTCCCTCAGATTTAAAAAAAATTTAAAATAACTTAGTGGGATTATTATAGTCTTTTTCTTCTTCTCTTTTTTCTTCCAGTCAAACCAAAACCAAATAAAAAAAAATGTTAAAACTCACCATCTTTTATTTCCTTAAACCCCGCGTGTCTTTTTCAAATAAAGGTTTAATAATCAAATACCGTTAATTATCATCCTTACAAGTAAATATTACCGTTATACTACTATATGTGCTTCAGTGTAATGTTTTCGTTCACTGTAATTTTCCTTATCATTTTGTATAAAGATTGTGTGTATCTTTTATTTCCTTGCAATAAAACGTTATGTAAAATTAACAGAAGCTGTAAAATGAAAAATGTTCTATGCATAAGAGTAGTCTATAGCAAACGTTATCAATTAAATGAGATAATGAATTACATTTTTTAATATGCTAATTTTTAAAATAAAAATTCAGTTTCACAATACGTGTAATTTAATTTTCAAAAATATAAATTTTCTGTTGAATAGTCTTCAAAAACATGCGCTGATAGACATCAATTAAATACTTTTCTTTTGAATTGTGTAAGATAAATGATAATTTGAAATGTTTGGGAAGACTTTCTTTTGATTGAAAATGGCATGGACAAATTGTCTTATTAAGCCATTTAGGTAACTATTAAGCGTGTGACCGATTAGACTATGTGATGTTTTGGAAGAATTCGCTAAAGCTATTGAACATTTAAATCACACTGAAATATGTGGGGAAAAAAAAAAACTAAGAGAATATAGCATTATACAAGCGAGTGAAATATGTAAAAAAATTTGAAAAAATGGTTGCATGAATTTAAAAAATAGATAATACATTATCTGGTCCTAAATATAAGACCTATTTACACTACAAAAAGAGTCTTATATTAAGAACCAGAAAAATATTATTTATGGTTTATAAATAACATGACTTCCTATAAATTTTATAATTTATATTAGAGTTAATATAATATTTGATACATAAAATTTGGGATTATTTTGATTTTGGTTCATTAAATTTCAAACTCATAATTTTAGTTTTCCACATTTATCTGTTTTAAATATTAGTTTTGAAAATATAATGGAGTTAAAATCTACTAATCTGTCATAAATAACATTAAAATAATGATATTGACTCACCAGGTGACACAAAGGAGGGAAAAAAAAATACAAATCCTCATTATGTAGCTTTTTAACTCTCCCTCAATTTTTCGCCCTCTCTTGTTTCAGAAAGATATTCATTGCATTGCATTTTGAGAATCGATCCTCTTTGTATAGTTATTATTTGTGTTGCGCTTTCGGAACTTTGTTTTTTTTTTTTTTAATTATCCATATAAAATCTAGTTAAGTATTATTTATTAGTCTACATTATCACTTTTAAATTTTGATGTCACTTTTGCAGCAGATTTTGTAGCTTTAGAAACTAATATTTATGAACTAAATTTCAGAGATTAAAATCATAGACTTGAAATTTGAGGGATCAAATTTTTATACCACCTCCGCTCCTAATTATAAGAGCTAGCTGACTAATTGAGGAGATTAAGAAATAAGTTAAGTTAGTTATTTGTAATAAATAGGTGTTGTCCTTCCTAAAATATCATTACTAATCAAATGTATTGGTTAAAATTATCATTATTAGAAGTACTATCTTGGAAAAAAATGCACAAATATTAGATACAAAGTGGATTGGGTTCTTATATTGAGAACCAAGATAAAAGTCAAATGAGGTCTTATATCAAACATCGAAAGTAGTATTAACCTTTAATATTGTATATATATTTTGAATAGCTGAATAATTTTCAAAAATCATATTTTGTCCGCATCATTATGGACGAAAAATTCTCTCAGTGACAATTTTTCATAGACTAAAACTCAGGAACTTTTTTTAGTTCATATTTTAGTTCTTCGAATATTGTAGTTCATATTTTATATGGATTTGTAATTGTAATTGACATAATTCTTTTGGCCAAATGATTGATATATTATTGATTATTGATGATGATGCCGCGGGAGAGTCAATGATTATGTTTTTAAGAAAAATATTTACACAATTGTTCTCTATATTACTAAAATACGTATGGTGTTTTGTTAATTTTAGGATGCCATTTTTGCCCATGAGTTCATCGTCTGGGATTGTCTTTCTTCTTCAAAAGTGGGAAGATGAGAGAGAGAGCTTGAACCAGTCACTTGCACTCAGCAACGATCACCTTCAAATAAAGTTTACTCCTTTATTATCATATCCTTGTATCGCCTCACTCGAGGATTTTCTCATCAGAGAACTTTCACTCAACTTGAGGCCCAAGATCTCACTGAAAATTTCGTCGTCCATTCTGCAAACTCGCTAATAAAATCAACGGAAACAAATTCGAGGGAGGATAGAATACGCAAGGAAGAAGTCTGAAACTCTGACTTGGGCTATTCTATTCCACCCTATCCGCTCAAATTTCGTAGGTATTTTAGTTTACTGATTAAATTTAGTTTCTGGGTACTTCTTCGCATTCAATTCTAACCTGTGGGTCCTTTGCAGAGATTTTGTTTTGTAATTTCTTATTGAGTTTTTTGCGCCTTGACTCGGTGTATTCAGCCGTACTTTTTTGTGTCACTGATTGCCGAAGGAAAGCTGTAATAACTAAATCCGGACTTTTGGACCCAAAAAAAAATCCGGACTTGAGAGAAAGATTAGGGGAATGTCGTGTGATCGCTATGTTGATCGTGAGCGATTTTAAATTCGACTGGGATTTTTGTTTGTAACGGTATTTTAAAATTGCCGTCATAGTATATCTGGAGTGACTTAAAGGGGGTTTTGTTCTCTTTACGTGCCACATTATAACTATTATTTTCTTGCCTGATGTGGCATATCTAAGGATCTTAGTGATCTGCATTTTCAAGTAACGTGGGGAGTTGAGAATCAGACCAACACTTGGTGTTGTTCTTGTTTGCCTTGTAAATCTTGTCACTTCTTCTTTTATCTTTATCTACCGAATAGGTCAACTACTTGCTTTATTGTCTTCACAGAGAGTATTTGATTAAAGTCGTGGGGAGGGTTGTCATGCTGAATGTTGCTCCCAGCCACAGGAGTAGGGATGAATTCTGCAATGGATGATATGAATTTGATTCAGCAAGCTCAGAGGCATCATTTGGTTGTCAGGGAGATAGGCGAAGAGATTGACTTAGAAATTGGACCTGGGGATGATGATCCTTCTTTTGGTAACGCAACTTTAATTGGTGCTCCTGCTAGAGAATCTTCTGCTGAAGAGCATGGTGAGAGCAAGCAAATGGGGATGGGTTCTCATCTTCCTAATGATGATCAGGATATGTCAAAGACACAACCAGCGAAGAGGAAAAAGAAGGTTGTGAAAAGATGGAGGGAGGAGTGGGCAGACACCTACAAATGGGCCTATGTTGATGTAAAAGATGGGACAGCAAGGATTTTCTGTTCTGTCTGCAGGGAGTATGGAAGAAAGCATAGAAGAAACCCTTATGGAAATGAGGGCAGTAGGAATATGCAAATGAGTGCCTTAGAAGAACACAATAATAGCTTGCTTCACAAAGAGGCTCTTCGTCTCCAAATGGCCTCCAAGGATAAACTAATTGTCGACAAGCCCATTTATGTCAAAGGTTGGCCATCTTAGCATTCTCTAACCATTCGGACGTGTATATAAATTTTTTTTTTTTTAAAACTTGATAACATTCTCTAATCACTTCCTGGAACACGTTGGATCATGTTTTTCCTAAAACATGAATTGTGCTAAAGACGCAATCTATCATTTACAATATTATTGGAAAATGCTCTTCTGCTGCATTTTATTGATACTTTGAAGTTAACTGAGGTACAGCCAGTTTACTTTTAGATAAATCTCTAATATGAATGTAATGTTGCTACTATTTTGCTTTTTTTTTTTTTTTTACCATTCTACTTTTCTTGGAATTCAGTTATTTTATTTATTTGAGGGGATCCTAACTTTTTGACCAAGTTTAATGTTAAAGTAGTTTTTCTTAATTTTGCATATTAAATGCTTAGGTTTTAGATGATTAGTAGTTAGAGAATTTTAGCTATTCCTGTTGTTTTGCTTGATTAAGTTTCATGAATATGAATTCAAAAAAACCAATTGCTTAGTTTTTGAAAAATTTATGTTAATTAATTGTGTGGAAATTGTATAAAATCTTTATTGGTTATATTAATAATTAATAATGCTAACATCTACATCCTTTTGTGTGTGATCTAACAATTCTATAATTGAAGCTCTTATGTCAAAAACAGCGGGATCAATTGTTGAAGCTGCCCTAAAAAGGGATCCTCATGAGGTTGAATTCATTCAGTCAGTCCAGGAAGCGGTTCATGCTCTTGAAAGAGTAATAGCCAAAAATTCACAGTGAGTTTCTTGCAAATGAATTTATAATTATTTACTTGTTGTTTCTTTTCCTCAAAACAAAGAAAGATTATACTTTGGTATTGGTTGAATACGAATTGTTAAATGTTTCAGTTATGTCAGCATCATGGAGCGCTTGTTGGAACCAGAACGCATGATTATTTTTAGAGTTCCATGGGTTGATGAGAGGGGTGAGACACATGTTAACCGTGGTTTTCGGGTACAATATAACCAGTCACTGGGTCCATGCAGGGGTGGTATTCGTTTTCATCCATCGATGAATTTAAGTATTGCCAAGTTCCTTGGTTTTGAACAGGTATTATGAATATATTTAGTATTTAATTTAATGAAGGACATTTTACCCTAAAGTTTATAATAGCTTTGTCAAATTTTAGCCAATGTTAATGTTATCACCATTTTGTTCATTTCCTATTTGACACTTGATGCACGTGGAAAAATGCTCAATTAGAATCATGTAGTATATTTGTTGACCACTGATGATATGTCAATTGTTATAGAGGTTCTAATACAATTGATAGGTTTAATATGTAACCATAATGTGCACTTACACATGTTATGCATGTTTAGAGACGAGCAAAGATGTTTACTAACCAAAAGGTTTAAAAAAGGATAATACATAGGCAAGACCAAAGAGAAAATTGAGGAGATTTGGTGCTGAAAGGTGATAGAAGATACACGAGGGAGAAAGAAGGGTTGGAATTTGAGAACTCGGGTGGCTTAGAATGAACATCTATGATTGCTGGGTTCATAAAATCGAATCTAAGAATCATTTGTTTGTTTTGTTAGATGTACTTTTAACATTGCTGGGGTGTTATTGTTTCGATATTTTCTGTGTTCTTTTGTCCTGTTTCACATCTATCTTGGAGGTTTCATGTTTTTGTGGTTTTGGACTTTCACTTCTTTCATCAATAAAAATTTCTTTTTATGTTTTTTTTTGGGGGGGGGGGTGGTGGGTGGGTGGGAGAAGAGGCACTTGTGTGCTTGTACACTTATCTTTGTTGGGGATGAAAGCTATGGGACACAAATATTTGAGATGCCCCTCATTCCAATTATAGAAGAAGCCCTTTTGCATGGTTCGCAAAACTTGAAGGGCAAGGAAAGAAATTTTTTATTTATCTTGTTATTGTAGTGTAAATGTGTGATTCTCAATGTACTGTTTCGAGATTTTTCATCATACCTTTTCCTCTACAGACTTTAAAGAATGCTTTATCACCTTACAAATTAGGAGGGGCTGCTGGTGGAAGTGATTTTGATCCAAAAGGAAAAAGTGACAATGAGGTGAATCCCTACTTTTCATTTAATATCCACTTCAGTAATTGTATGATTTCTGAATGTTATTTTGATATGCTGACAGGTGATGCGCTTCTGCCAAAGCTATATGAATGAGATGTATCGTTACTTTGGTCCTGACAAGGTAACTGGAAGTGGACTCTCTTTCTGCACATTCAAAGTTGTTCAGCATCTTTTTATTCTTTTAGTTGATGTAAAATAGGACCTTCCATCAGAGGAGATGGGTGTTGGTACTCGAGAAATGGGATATCTCTTTGGACAGTATAGACGCCTGGCTGGTCATTTTCAGGTAATCCAATCATTCTGGTTCCAAGTTATTTGGGGCTATAATAACATATTTTGCAATTCATTAGACTTGTTTCACTATAGCCCTTGAATCTATGGGTGACTTTCCTTGTGCACTTAATGTTTGCTAAATTGGGCAGTTTATTCTTCTTTTTTTCTTCCCGGTGAGGTAAGTCAGCCTTCTTGCTGCATAAGAAATAGTACTATAGCAGAGTTGATGTTTTTGCAACGCTGAAAGAAAAATTTCTATCAACAGTCCATTCCCTGACAACATCAATTTGTCTTAAGAATCCACAGACTAAGAACTTTGTCCCAACAGAGAGGCGGTGACGTAAACTATCCTTGAAAATTCTGGTTTATCTGAACCTGAAGTTGCATTATCTTTTTGTCATCAAGTGTAAATTTTATTTCTTTTTTGAAGCTGATTAACATTGATTTTTTCTCTTTTGCTTGATAGTTATATCCCTGTGCCTTTTACCTTTATTTATTTAGTTGATTTCCTCAATGTGCACAATTTAGTGTACATATTAGATGTGCAGTGCATCATTTATAGTGCTTTAACAATTCTAATTAGGCCGTGCACAACAAATTGTTGGATACCTATTATTTCAGTGATATGGAAGAGCAGAAAGCTAAGTAATTTTTCTGTAATTTTTATATTTATGCTTTACTTGTGCAGGGAAGTTTCACAGGGCCAAGGATATTTTGGTCTGGCTCTAGTCTCCGAACTGAAGCTACTGGCTATGGCCTGGTAATTTTAACTTAAATTCTTTGATATCCTACATTTGGATGTATGATGGATGCGAAAATGTGAATGGTGTACTCTGCAGTTGACCTTTTAACTGTTTTTCTTTTAACTTCTCAGCAAGATATTGATTATTGTCCTCTGTGCATGTCTTTTCTTTAAAAGTTGGCAATCCCTAGGGCTTGCGGCAGTACTGTATCTTATTTATGCCAACCTGCTGTTAAGGACGCAAACTCAGTAAAGGACTAAAAGACAGCTAGAAATCAAAGTATAGGGCTGAGTTGTAGCTCTGATTTGTTTCTGAAGTCTGAACCACATTACACACCATTCATCGTTCTTGCTAGGAATGTCATCCGAAGTTTCTGCCATTCTTGATTTAAGTTCTTAGTATGATATAATGAATTGTTTTCCATCCATCTGCAGGTTTTCTTTGCTCAGCTCGTACTCTCTGACATGAATAAAGAACTCAAAGGATTAAGGTTCCTCTCTTAGTTTAAGCCATTTGTTAAAGATTATTGCTACGTCTTATTTAGCATAGGTGTTATCCCTTTTATTGCGTGTACTATTCATGTATTCACGTGAAATGTTTGAGCCTTTTTTTCTTGTGCTTAAAGTTCCTGTGGAGGTGTTAAATATATTGTTCAATTAGTTGGAATCTGCTGCTTCCAAATTTTTTTCCCTTTTAAAATTTTGGGTACATGTTAGAGCAAGGATTTGATTCTTACAGCTCTTGCTTTCTGCCCATTCCTCTCTTCACTGGACTACACCTAGGAGCTTGCTTCTTAAATTAGTTTTACATATTTGTGATTATAGACTATTTTGGTGGTTTTTTTTTTTTTTTCCTGTAGATGTGTCATAAGTGGTTCTGGAAAGATTGCATTGCATGTTTTAGAGAAGTTGATTGCTTATGGTGCTCTTCCCATCACAGTTTCAGGTAATTTTTACTCTGTTAGTTATAGCACCTACTGCATTTGGTATGATGCCGTGTGTAATCATTTATGTCCTGGATAGGAATGAAATCTGCTTTTCATTTCATGCCAGTCAGATTTTAAATTAAAAATAACTGACCGTCAGATTTTAAATTCTTTCAGTTGTCAGAGATGTCAGGATTTTGAGTTCCTTTTATGTACTCTGTTCTTATGAAGTCATGCACAATGTTTCTTTTTAATCAAATATTTTCTCAGATTCAAGAGGATATTTGGTTGATGAGGATGGATTTGATTACATGAAAGTATCTTTCTTGAGAGATATCAAAGCTCAACAGAGGAGTCTGAGGTTTGTCTCACTCTTGATCACCATGTATTTTGTGCTGGAATGTTTGCGTAATTGTGGTACTTGTTTATAATCTCACATATGCAGAGACTATTCGAAGACCTATGCTCGATCCAAATATTATGACGAAGCGAAACCCTGGACTGAAAGGTGTGATATTGCATTTGCTTGTGCTTCCCAGAATGAAATTGATCAGTCTGATGCAATCAATTTGGTTAATTCAGGATGTCGAATGCTAGTAGAAGGTAGGTTCTCTTGTAAGATGGAATTTGGATTTGTCTCTCTATTCTGCTTCTATCTTCTTTCATACTAATGGAAACTACTCTTAATCGTTTGTATCCTAGGTTCAAGCATGCCTTGTACACCTGAGGCAGTTGATGTTCTGAGGAAAGCTAATGTTCTCATTGCTCCTGCAATGGCTGCTGGTGCAGGCGGGGTGCGATTCTTAGCTTATATATCCTAAAATATGCATAGAAACCCATAATAATGATAACAATGACAAGGATAATGGTGGACGTAGTGTAAAACTACACACTTTATGATGCATGTGATCGCATAAATGCTATATTTGTTTTATTTTATACATTGGGTATCATATTTAGGCTTCAATTGGCTTGGAGATGAATGGGGTTTAGGAAGAACTAGTTTCTTAAGAAATTTAGTTCCTTGTCTGAATCCTTATTCTCGTCAATTTCCCCCGATTTCAGCAACAGCATGAACTTAATGAAAGTACTTTACTGATGCATTGAACCATGGGCAGATAGCATGCTGACATGAAGCTTTCATTTTTTATAATTTAATTGACTGGAAAGTCTCATTCTTTTTCAGTTTAGCATTGTATAGCGGTTCAGTGACGTTTGTCTAGTATGATATTTAAATGAGTGTGGCTAAAGCAATTATCAAAACAACCCAATAGTACTGTTAAAAGCTCTGGTCAAGCTGTGCCTAACATAAATTTCAAATTGAAAATTATGATCACATGCTTATGTTGGATTAATTAGCATATTTTATGTACAGTTTATGGCAGGTTGTGCAAGAGCATGTTGTCAAAGCACTGGAAGGGCTTTTTATCTGATCCTATGTTATCCTTGCTTGCAGGTTGTGGCTGGAGAACTTGAATTAAATCATCAGTGCAATTTGATGCACTGGTCACCAGAGGATTTTGAATCTAAATTGCAGGTACATAAAATATGTTTTTCTATTAATCATAATTTTTGTTTTTTAAGAGCCATGATATGGTTTGTTAGGCTTGTTTTCAAATTTACGTAGTTTTCCTAAACCAATTTTCTGTACAAGTGAATAGCATTCAATGTTCCAGTGTATTGGTTGCTCTGTTTCTAGAAATGTAGTATTTCCATTTGTCCCAACGGTGTAGAGTTAATTATTTTATAAAGTCTTGTAGGATATGCAAATAGTTAGTGTAATGCATTCAAAGTGAACGGCAGGTGTCTTCGTATGGTCATATTATTAGTGCAAGTTGATGGGTCTACATTTGTCGAGTCTTTCAATAATATCCCAAACTTTTGCTTTTTCCTACCTTCTCAACATGTTATCAAAGCTCAAATATCGCCTCCTTGAATCCTTATTTTTGCTTCTACGGAGAAATAAATAAAAATTACAAAAAAAAGTCGTAGTTAAGAAGCAAGAAACTTTATTCAAATTCAGTTCAAATTATACTAAAATTCAAAATAAACTTATCCATGTTCCTTATGACTTAAAGTAGTAGTTCCAATAAAGTTTATACATAAATAATCATTCCATATAATCAAATCTCAAACACAAAGAACAGTTCGACGGACATTTTCTCTCCACCTTCTTCACCACTGTTATCAGTTATCTCCACCTATATCACCACCAACCTTGTTATCATCAGCTTATTCTGGATGGGGCGTCTTGTATAAGCATCTTGAAGTTTCTTTTAACCACGCTAACATAATTGGTGGGCTAAAAGGGAATATTTTCAAACTTGCCAAGCAAATCAACTAAGTCTACCCTAGTTCTAATTTTGAGTTTACAAGATATCTGACATGTTTCTGTTGAAAGAGAACATAGTAAATTCAGTGAAACAACTACTTTGATAATTTGTTCATGTGCGTGCTGTTATGGGATTCAGTTGCTTGATGAAGTTTCGTTATTTGGATATTGTAAATTATTACTTCTTTGCTTTTGTTTTCTTCCTTCCCTTTTGGGGAAGTTGTCTTTGCATCTGTTTCACATTTTCGTCTGTAATCAAAGTGGCTATTTTCATTTGCAGGAAGCAATGAAACAGACTTATCAGAGAGCTATCAAAGCAGCATCTGATTTTGGTTATCAAAAAGAAAGTCCCGAGTAAGTCCTGTACCACTCATGCAAAGTACTGTATACTGTTTGCTACATTTTTCCAATACTAGTAACGTTACCAAATTGATTAGTTCTGGCCTCTATTCCTTTCAATTTTCTTTCTTCCCCTATAGCAAATTTGTGACCTGCCTCTATGAAGAGCCGTCCATCATTGGTGATCATGGAATATATTGCCTCCGATCCTAAATATAAGATCTGTTTTGTGATCCAATTGCACTACAAAGCGGATCTTATGTTTAGGATTAGAGGTAGTATTAAATTAAGAGAATTCGATGATGTGATGATAATTATTAGTAAAACTAACAATTGATGTCATAGGGGCAGTTGGTTACACGATTTTAAGATTTGTCCTCGTATGAATGTATGATAAAGCTTTTTATTTATAAAGGTTGTGTTCGATGGTAAGTGACCCCAAACCGGTCCTCCATTTTATCAACACCACCTTAATTCTTTTCAGACGGCCTTTGTGTGACGCCTTAAAAAAATCTGTATGGTGCAAAGGAGAGTGAAAAAAACAATTCTGCAATGTCCATTATTAAGTAAAATAATAAAGTGTTATTTTCCATCTATTTTATGCATTTTTTCCATTTCCCTTCCAATTACTTTCTTCTCATTCCTTTGTTGACGAAACTAATCATATATGCATGTGAAAGGTGCCTTGCACTAACAAATGCATTTGAAATGTTGACGCCTATTCATCATTAGCTTGATTTACAACCATATTCTAATGAGGGTAGATAAAAATTTCTCAATAGGACGACGTTGCTTTATCTTGTTTATACATTAAGATCTGGATTCTTTCTGTTTCTTAATAAATTGACAACACAAGTTTTAAGACATACAGCATGTAGGATCCATTTGAGCGGTGAACTCGCAATGCATGAGTTTAGCTCACAATCTCTCTCTCTCTCTCTCTCTCTCTCTCTCTCTGTGTTGACACTCGTAATTTCTTCAAAACTAGTGTGGATCTCATGTATCTGTATGGGGTTTTGTGAATAGTGTGACTTATTAGGGTTATATGTATTTGGGATGATCCAAGTCTTAAATCCTGCTTAAAACCTGTATGCTTGCTTGGTCAGGGCTTTGGTACATGGAGCTGTCATCTCTGCATTTCTGACCATTGCTCAAGCTATGACTGATCAAGGTTGTGTATAGGAGTTAACACTGTTAAAAACTCGAGTGCTTCTCTTCGCTGTGGGAAATCCACTTTGCTCCTGGTAGCTACAAGCTTAGAGATTAATGCTGGCACTGCAATCTCAATGTCATGAAGAACCTTGTACTTAGAAGATGATTTGACTGTAAAATATGCATTGTAATAATTTATACTTAGAAATATAAGTCTTAGAGGACAAATTGGAATAGGCATTTGTAAGGAAGTTTATAATGTATGGTTTAGATGTATAACAGAAAGGGGGCCTCAATTAATGCCAGGAATGAGAAATATTTGTTCGTGGCTTGTCCAATTGCTTGCAAGTTTCAAACTTGGAATAGAGATAAGTATCAGGATTGAATATGATTATTGTATTGTGTGTTCAATCATAGTTAGGCCAAATGCTGGAGATGCTGTGAACTGTACAGGTCCATATATATATTATATTTATATTGATATTGAAGATTGGAATAGTTTTGTAGCTTTTTAGATGGAGAAAAGTTTGGTATGTATGGCAAAATGAGATGAAAAAGAAATGAAATTTAAAAGTAAATATGTTTATTTATATATTGATAAAAAAGAATTGAGGTGAGATTGGTCTTCTGAGTTTATAAGAGTTAAAGTTGCAGGGTTCAATTGACACTTATAAAATGTGTAATATAAAGTATTCGCTAAGTTTTCCTATTAATTGTTGGATTTGAAATATGAGCCCCTTGCAGAGGATGAGTTGTATGATGAACTTTCGTTGGCGGTATATTTATATTTTGATCTCAGAATCCTCTCTTATTTTCTCAAAATAATCTATAGTTCAGATTTAATATTTTATACAACTATCATTAAAACATGTTATAAATTTAAATTTTTTGTACTACAGGTATAAACTTTTCAGATTAAATTAAATTTATAATAATTTTTTGTCAGATATTATACCTGAACTATCCATTTTTCAATGTGAGGTGGAGAAGGGATTTTGAGAGGAAATGAGAGAAAAATTCTGAGAAGATCCGTATCCGTTTTTAATTTCATTTCTCAATTTATTTTATTTTGTGTTTAATCCTTTTTAGAAAGTACATTTAAGAAAAATCGTACCAATTCAAATGAAAAGAAATGTACTCTTAAAATTTCCTCAAAATGCAAATGGTTGGAACAAGCGTGAAGATGAGCAAATGGAATTATTTAGGGGGGAGGGGACGATGCATGCATCCCTGGAGAAGCGAACGACAGGGGAGGTGTAACTGTACTTATAAAATTGTAAATTTGGGCCCACAATGCATGTGGCCACAATTTTATAAACAAAAAAAAGAAAAATACTTATTATTGGCATTGGGAATCAATCAGGGAAAATAAAATAATTGGATACACATTTGGTAAAATGCGTACGCATGGGTGAATATAATCAAGATAGCTAATTAAATTTCACAAAAAAAACTAATTTCTTATAATAAGACGAATGAAAATTTGAACTTTTGTTTTAGAAGTATTCAGTATTTATTTTTTATGCCCCTTAGGAAAAGTATTCTCTTTTTATTTTCTTATGCAGGTTTCTATCATACCCTTATATTTTAAAAATAAAAGTAAAAATTCTAATAATATTAGGATTTTTTGTTGTTGTTGCCAGAACCTAATAATATTATGTTAAAAAGTAATAGCAGGAGAGGTATAACATTATTATAACTACAAATTGGGTGAATTTCGTATTTAAAAAATATGATAAATTAGTAATTAGTAATTTTGTTTATAACTTGTGAAAAAGAGCTATATTTAATGTCCAGTGCTGGCAGTGCATATGATGTTACGTTTTAGGAAACACTGTTACCTATGAAAATGCGTATACGCTTCCGGGTGAATAACTTGCTTTTTTTAAAATACATATTTTGTGAAAATTTTCCTGCCTTTCATTTTCTTCTCTCTTCTTCTTACAGAAAGAGACCACCTTCTGAAAAAGAAAAATGTCCAAAATTGAGAAAGATAGATCACTTGACAGGACGAAGCAGCAAAACCGTATAAATATAGCCGTATGTGGTGTGATACGAGTATTTGCTGTTTCCCTTCTCCGGTATTTTCCTACCCAGAGGCAAAGGTGCGTTTGATCCAAAACACCAAACCAGGAGCCGCTATTTCTGTTTCTCTCTTCTCTCTTACTACCTCACTGGCTTGGTGTCCGTACGCTCGGTGTGCCACGAGTGACGCGGCCTCCTCCTGATGATATCTCACTAGGAAGAGACCAACAAGGAAGATCAGAAAATCGCACAAACGATCAGAGTTTATTCGGGAAGGTGGGGAAAATATATTTAACGAAGACTTGGAAAAAAATGCAAAAGATCCTTCTTTGGGCGGCTATTGATTTCCCATTTGCTTCTTCTCATCATCTCATGCCATTTCTCTTATAGATCTCCACCCGTTTTAAACCCTCTGCTTCAGTTGTCTCTCTCTTCTTCCTGCACTGGAACAAAGCTTCATCTTGGTGCGTTTGCCATGTTCTTCTGACCAAGTATCTTGCAGTGAAATGATATTTCACCCAAAAAAATGAATTTCGTGTGTATTTTTTTCTGGGGTTTTCTGCCCTTTCATTGCATGGGGGATTATAAGTCCTTCTTTTATTTATTAGATTTTGTATTTTAATTTCTTATTGGGATTTTAGGCATGGAGGTTTGAGTTTCTCACACAAAAGGGAAGCTTCAGGCCTTCTTCTGGACTGCGGTAGCTTGACAATGGTGGGTCGGGATTGATATCTTGGGATTACAATTTTTCTGTTTAGTTTTGCACCTGGTGAAATGGGTAGCTCGGGAGAGTCCAACACTAATGGAATCGATGCGTCGGTGGGTGGCTTGGTTTGGGTCCGGCGCCGAAATGGGTCTTGGTGGCCTGGCAGGATAATGGGTGTCGATGAACTGTCTGAGGGTTGCTTGGTTTCGCCGAGATCGGGTACTCCAGTTAAGCTGTTGGGTCGCGACGACGCAAGCGTGTGAGTTCTTGTTCTTACTTGTTTCCACTTTCCACTCCTTCCAGTCAATGAATTTGCTCATCTCTGGTCCCTTTTTTGTTGTTGTAATTTTTCATATTAATTTCTTACGGAGCTGTGTGCATTTTGAAGGTTTTATCACCCCTTCTTTTCTTTTGACTACTACTAGTACCACGCTAATTGATATCGGGCTTGTTAAGTGTTCCGGGGGATGTTGTCACAAGTAATGTCTTTGTGAGTTCTACTGTCTGATTACGTGTGTTGGTATGTTGGTAATTGGTGCTGCTGTATCCTCAGTGCATTTCGCTTCAGTGGTTCTTTCTTTTGGTTTTACCAATCATAATCTTGCTCATCTTTCTGATGTTTACTTGATTGTGTTAAATTTCAGTTTTATGTTTTTATTTTCTCTGGGAATTAGAATCAGTGTTCACAAGCAGGCCTTTCTTTTCATATTAAGGCAAGTACAGGTGTTATAGGTATATTCTTTACGTTTGAATGACTGGCACTTTAGGCAGGTGTTGAGCGCTACTTAGTTGCTTCTACCACTATGATATATTCCTAATGCTTTACCGCTAAAATATATTCCTAACAGGATTATCACATGTGTCTTCCTATGTATTTGGTAGGGAGGGGAGGAGGGGGAATTGGGGATTTAGATTTGGCAATATATGAAGACGTGCTGTCAATATACTGCTGATATTCCTGTTTAACTCCATTTCTAAGTTTCACCTTTAACCAACATATCCTTGATGTTCAAAGTTCATCTTGCTAGGTGATAGAGCTATAATGGCTTGATCATATAGTATTTGTGGGGGACGCTTTTTTTGTCTGGGTAAAATGCTTTGTTTTCGCATTGTACAGTGGGTTGTGATCTTCTATAGTAGACTTTCAGTAGATTTTGAGAGATTTGGATGCCTCCCAATATGATGGAGCATTTTCTTATGATTAGTTATTTTGTGTTTTGTAAGGGACAAAATTTTCTGGACATGTGCGTTTTAGCCTGAAATGGTGTTTTTGGTTTTGTACCATGCAATCTATATTATGAGGTAAAATTGTTTTATTCACATCTTAATCTTGTTGGGCTCTTGTTCTCTTAAGGGTTATGCCTTCAGTGTTGACGCCTTGTTATGTGTATTTACATGCAAATGTATGAGGTACCAAATATGGAATCGGTGTTTATATGCCATTGTTATAAATCCTGTCCTTTCCTGTTGCAGCTTTTATAGATTCTAAACTGTCATGCTTGCGTCGCCAGAGTGGAAATTTGATTTTGTTAAGGCCGTAGTTGGAGTCGGTGACAAAATATATTTTCAATCTTGTAGAGACAGATGAACTAGTTCTAATTCTAGTAAACTAAAGCATTTGGGATACAGTTCTGTGAAGTTCAAAAAATTGGTCCATCTACCTAATGTAGAAGAATTTACTTGCCTGTACCATCTCTTTCTCCTCTGATGTAGTTCTAATTCTAGCAATGCAACTTTTTTGAGTTAGAATGTGTCCTATGATTTGCACAGATTTTGGGTAAGTGCACTATTCATGGCTTATGAATGGTATTCCTATATTATATATATAAATATATTTATAGATTCCAAGCTTAATATGAAAAAGACGAATTTTAATTTTTCTTAGAGCAGAACAGCCTAGGTTTAAGTTGGCTTTGAGATTAGTGCGATAAGTTGGACGCTTCCTGATGTGTTGTATGTGACTTGCTGTTATTACAGAAGACATATAAAATTTTGCGTTAGCCCCTCTGTTTGCTATCAAATTACAGAATTGTACAAGTCCATCTCGGCCCATGCTTCATTTTCCTGTCCATGAAAAGCCCTCTATCTTGTGTTCAGTCTGTTTTCCAATATTTTTCTAATTTGACTTTTGTGCCTTGTGAAAAGAAAAGAACGACAAAGATTATAATTTTCAGTCTTGTGCCTTTGTTGTGCAAATGTGTTTAAAGTACTTGCATCATTTTCAGATATTGGATAGCATTGCTAGCTGCTTGAGCTTTTATGGCTTTCTTCTTTTAATCTCTCTCCCTCTCTCTCTCTCATTTTTTTTTCTTGGCTTGGATATGATAAATTCTTTTCTGGGCTTCTATCAATTGAAACCTTCATTCATATGCAAATAATGAATTTTGAACCTATTTTTTAAATTTAAGAATTTTCCTTCTAATAAGGAGAATGCATTATTATTGTTATTGTCCTTAGTTGTTACTTGTTATGAATGTTTGATGGAGGCTTAAGTGGTATGTGATGCTTTATAGAGTATTTGAGTGGATTAGTTCTCCCATCTTAATAGCTTGCTTTTGCGGGAGTGTTTTCCCATCCCACTTGATATCATTTTTCCTCTATATGTTTAATTCTAGTTTCTTCTGTGTTTATGGTTGTTTAGTTGATTTTCATTGAGAAACATTCCTGGGATAGGTGATTAAATATGGTGGTTTCACAGCCATGTGTATTTGGCAATGTTGTGACATTTCATGCTTCAAGCTTGCGAAACCTGTCCATATATTGTTGTCAGCATGAGAAATTTGTGCTTGTATTGTTGTCAGTTCCTTGTGTGCTTACTACATGGAGAAGTTGTTTGAAGGAAGGGAAAGGTGAGGGAAAATATATCATGTTTGGTAAATGGCATAATGGCTTTGTAGCAAAGAAAGCTTCCGTGTTTATGGGAGAGAGCTTTCCCGTTCCCATTTTATACCAAATGGGCTCTTAGTTAAGCTGGTAACAAATTCTATAGAATGAAGAGCTCATTTTAGAATAAAAACAATCGTTCTACGAGGTTTTTGTTCCAATGATTTGAATGTTGCTTTCCCTTTTCAGAATTTCAGAACTGCAAGCTTTGAGCAGGAAATTAGTCTTTTCTTAAATTATGCATGTGAATCATATAGATCTCCTGTATTTTTATTCATTGAGGATGACTTAATTGTCTCTTTAATTATATTGTCAGTGTTGTGGGGATTTATTGATCCTTGCTTGAAGTCTGATTTTGGCAATTCTATCATGATTTAGGGATTGGTATAATCTTGAAAAATCAAAGCGTGTTAAAGCTTTCCGTTGTGGAGAATATGATGAGTGCATTGAGAAGGCAAAGGCTGCTGCTGCTAATTCGAATAAGAAAACTGTGAAGTATGCTCGGAGGGAAGATGCTATTCTCCATGCTCTTGAGATAGAGAGCTCTCGCCTTGGTAAAGAACCATTAAAATTTTACTCAAGAGCAGACAAATCGGCTAGGGAACATGGTGATTCGGCTGGAGCTTCACCAGTCACATCTAATTCCGGGGATGACAATGAGGATGTGACTGATGATTTAAGTGATTCTGAAGACAATTCTAATTCAGCTCCAGAGTTATCTCAATCTGGTATATCTTTTGAAGAGCCCAATCACAACGGTTCCTCCAAGATGCAATCTGTTCAGGGAAGAAGAAGAACCCCTAATGATTCAGAAGATGATGGAACAGGAGTAAAGCGAATGAGGGGACTTGAGGACCTTGGTATTGGTGTAGCCTCAAAAAGAAAGGTCCAGGGAGCAGGGACAACTGTTGTTCAGCAAGATAGTGCTTCTCCTAGCAACTTGCACACAGGAAATTGCCTGGTCAATGGAACTTCTGTGAATGGGTTTAAGGGTAGTTCTTCAACTCTGAAAAGGAAGAGATCGCAGGTGGCAAATGTTCATGAATTCTTGAAAAGGAAAAACCGACGCCGGCCTTTGACAAAGGTTTTGGAGAGTACAGCCATGGTATCAGTTCCTGTTGTGTGTGATCAGCTTCCTAGTTCAACCAATTCTCCACTTTGTGGGATATCTGATAGCAGAATATCAGGATTAGATTCCAGTGAGTCAAAGAAAAGCTCTCCGCAGGTAATACATAATATGAATGGTACAAGAGTTGAATGTGAGAAGGGGACTGCTTTAAAAGTTCATGAGCAGGGTGACAATGTCAAGGAGGGGGCTTCTGGTGTATCAGAACTGATCAGGAATGATTCTTCTGATAAATTATTTGATGTGCCATTTGTTGGAGTTTTGGGGGAGGAAAAACATACTCCAGGTATGCTGGAATATATAATACTTTAATCGGGATTTTCTTGGGCATGGGCATTGGCTGGATGAAATTCTGAATGTTTCCTATCTCACCATCATCCTTTAACTTTTTTTGTTAGGAATGATTATTTTTCCCTTTTTATGGCATTTTGCCCGTCTTGGTGAATCAGGTCGTTTGACTAATGCATCAATATGGGTGGTAGGTATTCTTTTTTTTTTGGTGGGATTTCTAACTTGCATTTAATCGACTTTAATTATTACGTACTTATATTATAATTTGTTTAAACACACATCTCTCCTTTTGCCAACCTCACCTAGTGGGATAAGGCCTCCTCTTGTTGTTGTGCACACATCTCCCTTTTTGAAGTTTTTGAACTGCTTCTATTGGTTTTCAAGGTCTGGTCTCCCAAAGTTATGGCACAAATTGATGGTTTCAAGTAGAGTAGCCTTCCTGGTCTAGATCTGAAGTATTAACTGAGTGATCAAATAGGTCAATGTTGGTGTAATTAAACTTTCTTTCCTTCTTTTGCCACTTTCCTCCTCGTTTAGATCTTTTTTCCCCATTATTGTTCCTTTTCTGTGGACCTGCTTGCATGTAGCCATGCTGCGTGTGTGCACCCTTGTATGTTTTGAATCTATGGTTTGAACCTTTAAAATTCCTGGGGTCTCCAATTTTCCTAGTGCTGATGTAATTCCATCTTTCAGGTTTCTCTCCCATTCTTGGTTCTTGTTCATCAGGAAAGCCTCAAGTTGCTAGGTTTGGACAACAATCTTTTCATGGTAGTCAATCTGATTCACGATCGTTGCAAGAGGATGGCCAGCACGAATCTGATCCTACTAGCCCCAATGCTCACAATACTATTGGCCATAGAGTTGAAAAAAGTAGTTCAAAGTGGCAGTCAAAAAGAAAGAGGAACTCTAGACATAGAAGTAAACATAGAAAGCAAGGCTCAAGAAAATTTGTGGACATGGATAATGAACCCACTGCTTATTTGGGAGGTCTTGAGAAGCCAGATGGGTTTTCTCGGGTTGCTGGTTCTAAAGCTGAATTAAATGTCTCAAGTGTACCTGCTGCTTCATACAATTGCGCCTCTCAGGCTAAGTGCAAACCAGTTGCTGAAAGTCATGTTGATGCATTTCATGACATGAGCAAGCATACAAGGGGGATAACAACTGGGGCGAAGTTGATTCCTGATGGATCACTCATGACTCAAAGATCACTTCCTTATCGCCAATCCCGCTTTACTGTCAATTCAAGATATCAAACAGTGGATTTCCCTGGTAGAAATTATTTTTCTGATGCTTCATTATATGAAGTTAAAATTGAGGTTAAAGCCAGTTATAGGCCACAACATGTACCTCTGGTTTCTCTCATGAGTAAACTGAATGGTAAAGCGATTGTTGGGCACCCTCTTACAGTCGAGACTTTCGGTGATGGTCAGTGTGATGAATTACTGTATGGCATCAGATGTGTCTCTGGAGTTGGTGACATTTATTGTGCTGCTAAGCCAAACACAGTGACAGGAATAATTCATCCCAAGAATTCTCCTCGTTTTTCACCTGGAAAATCTTCCAGATCGAAAAAATCCGGGCTGTTGTCCAAAAAGATCAGGAAATTGTCATCACTAACCGGTCACAGGCAATCTGATGAGGATCGAAAACCTTTGGTGGATAAGCCAAGGGGTCCTGTTATAGCATGTATACCCCTGAAAGTGGTTTTTAGTAGGATAAATGAGGCAGTGAATGGTCAAGCCCGGTCAACACACCGTGTGTTACCAACATCCAACCCTTGATTTGACTCGAGTGTGGAAAGAGGTTGCAGAGAATGGATTGTATGGAGAACTGGTTCCATTCGTAATTAGAGAAATTTTCTACTTATTTTAACAATGCACAGTTTGCAGCAGCACTTAACTCTGCCATGAAGGTGAAATCTTTTGTACAATTTGAGGATATTTCCGTGTAGACCTGATAGGGTTTAAATCATCTGAGGCTTCTTTTGGCAATGTATATAATGTAACATTAGCTGAGGTGTAAAGATGATCAAGTATTAGGTATTGGTGACCTGATATTAGGTTCTCTTTTTAGTTTTAGCTGTTCAGGAAGCTCAAATAACTTTGACAATTCATATTGTACTCGGATCCTAAACTTTATCACTTCAAATTTTACAACTGAAATGAACTTGTGGGAGCTTCTGGATCAGTCTTAAAGCAACCTTTTCATGCAAGGGCTAATCACCAAATTTTTAAATTTCCTTTAATATATACAAGGATAAAAGTGCTTAAGCACTCTAATTTTATTTATTTATTTTTTTGCATCTAATATTTTAATGTTATTTATAGTGCAAGAGTACTTTTTACTTTTAAAAACAGGATACTCGATGTAACTGAAAAAATATATAAAAAATACATATAATTATGTATGTGAGTGATCATATTACTTTCTTGGGCCTCCTAGCTTTCTTAAGCTAACTTTTTAGACCATGATATCATCTATCATAGTTGGAGTATCATTAACCATCGTGGAAGTCTGAGCCAGAGGCTATTTGCGCCCAAGCGGACCTGTCTCCAGACTCCAGTTCCTTTAACTCGTCTCCAGAAGTCAATACATTGAATAGATTAATAGTATTTGGTAAAAAAAAAAAAAGAGAATAGATTAATAGTAATACTGAAAATAGTTTAATGAAGTATTTTGTCATTTTGTGGTTCAAGGATTTTGGCTTTTTCTTTCAACTTTCTTCTCAAAAGATCTGATTTAAAGGTTGGGGAGTGGGCCACATACTTTTTGTTTGATTTCTTTACTTTGTATTTATTTATCTATTATAATAAATCATTTAGATTTTGAAATGCAATTTGGGTTTTTTAGGCTTCTTAGAATGAAAAAATTTTCCCAAAAGAAAAGCAGCATAAAAACAACAATCTTATCAAGCACCTAATGAAAAGAAAAGATTTTTGGAATTTGATTTAGAAAAGCTTCCTAGTGATCCTAGATTAGGCTAAAACTTTCTTGTTATCATGCAAATGCAAGGAAGATGAAGGCGCAGAAAGGAGAAAGTTTCTATTTTACATACACTTTCAAGTTGAATTATTCCATCAAGCCATTGATCAACAACTTCAAGAGCTGAATAATCGTTTCACAAAAGTAAACACTGAATTACTTCCTTGTGTGCATTTGCTTTTAGTTGAAATGGCTTTCTCTGCTATGAAATATTATCAAGAAACAGAAGCCAAACCATATAGAAGATAAATTGCTGAATGATTATTGTTTGATTACTTTGATAGAGAAAGAAACTTTGTATAGTATTTAAAATGGAAAAAAGAATGATATTTAATATACTCTGGTCTTGATCTTATTTACAGGATAGAAAGAGTTTTTTTTTTTTTTTGGGTTCCAAATCACCTCATTAAATTTAATATATGAATGTGTAATTTTATCCATGATTTATTACTCCATAAATTATTATTTTCTTGAAAGCATATATATTAAATAACAATAACATTAAAAAATTACTAAAATTTAAAACATGATTAACAAGATTTAATATTTTTCTTAATTTTAATAAAATATGTTGAAAGTACTTTGTTAGACCCAGACGGTTCTCAATATGTGCAATTGCTTTATCCGCCACACGCCCGTACAATAGGTAATGGAGGAAGAAATTTTTTGGCCAACTAAAATGCACTTAAATAATAGTATCTTCTGTCATTAATATAAAAGTTAGATAACTAATTTGTAGGGGTGTTCAACTGTGTCCTGTCCCAACGTCTTGTCCCTGTCCTAGTCATTTTGGGACGGGACAATCTCGTCCCAAAAGTTTTCTGAGACGGAATGAAAGCGGGACGGGACGTGGGACAGGGGTGTCCTGTCCTAGTCTCGTCTCAGTATATCATCTTTATTCTTAGTTGTTATAAATTTATTTTATTTACTACTGTAATAGTATTTTAATAATGATATTTATCAATTGTTATTTTTTATTTTTTTATAAGTTGTTTTTGTATGAGTTACATGATATTCGTTGTATTAAATATTTTAGGTTTGTTTATTCTTTATCTCTCATTACTACAAAAAAATATTTTTCTTTGTCATTGTTTCTTCATTTTTATCTATTTTCTTCACATAGTTTTTATGATAAGTTTTCATATTTCCTATAGTTTTAGTTTTCAAATTGAAAAAATAAAAAAAATTAAAAAAAAAGAGAGATGGGACGTTCCTCGCCCGTCCCAATTCGCTATTGGGACGGGACGGGACACGAGATGAGAAAGCTGTCCCGTCCCAATTAGTGGGACAGGACTGGGACGAAGTCATTCCTGTCCCGTCCCGTCCTGTCCCATAAACACCCTTACTAATTTGTGAATATTAAAAAAATTAATTAACTTAGTTATTTATAATAAATAGATTTTATTTTTATTAAATTACCCCTCTTAATAATTTGAATTAAAAATACCTTTTGATGAAAACTTTTTAATATATACAATCACCTTAGGATTACTTGAGGGTAAAATGAATAAATATTAGGACAAAGTGGATTAGGTTTTTTTATTTATAACTAAATTGAATATCTAACTAGTTCTTAAATTGAAGATTGATGGTACTCCTCTGGTCCTTAATATAGAACCTAATTATTGAGTTAATTTTGATTTTAAATATAAGATTTATTTCTCATATTTATCAATTTTCTTTTCTAAATTATCTCTATGAATACTCCCTCAACCATAATCAAGTAAAAGAGAGAGGAAAGATATTAAGAAAGATGATTATGGTATTTTAAGAAAAACATATCTTATTTCTTATATTAAGGACCGGAAGAGTAGTACTTAAGAGTTAATAATTTTCTTTTTAACCTTATTTATTCTCTTTAGCTATTAGGCCATTATGAACCACATGGTTAGAATGTAATGCGCAGAATATATCCTTTGCATCTGCTGCTGAAACTTTTACATGCTTTGAGATGCAGCTTCACACCCTTCTCGTCATATAGGATTCTATCCTTCTTCCATAGCAGAAGAATCAAACTTACAACAGACCCTAAACAATAAACAAATAAATAAATGAAAGAATTATTCATATCACACGCAGCAACATCCATATACACAACAATCTCTCTCAAGCAAGTTGACCAATCTGTTTCATCTTCAATCAATAAATCTGATCTCTTCGATTCACAATCTGTTCTCACAGAATTGGGGACTCTTCAGAAAAAAGCGTTTTTGCGCTTTATGAGACAATACTCAGCTCAAATGTTTACCTTGTACAGCACAAAATCACTTCTTATGTCTGAGATTTGCCACGGGAGCTTCCAAACCGGCCGCTGACTTGGCGGGCATATTTCACAACAGCCTTAGCCCATCTCCTGATCTCAGCCTTCAGCTTGTTGGAATCCATGTCCTTCAGCTGCTTGCCTGGCTCCAGAGATACTTCTGCAAATGAGAGCCGCCGGTTGAAACGCCGTCGTTTCCCAGCTTTGTCTACAGCTCCAGTGGCCTTGTCACCGTTGGTAGAGGCAGATTTCTTTACCGACATGGCTGCTAATTGTTCAAGCGGCAACCGCAGCCAGAATGGTTTGACACTATATATTATGCAGCAGACAAACAGAACCAGGTCTTATATAAGGCAAAGTCAATTGCAGCAAGGCAAGTAATCATAGTATTCTAATGCGTGGTGTTCTTTTGCTTTCATTGACCCTTTGACTTTGTCAGCATCTCTACAATGCATTTTGATTGATCAACAAGTTACAACTGGTGCCTGTAGATGGATACCAATGTAATTCTAGCTTAGGCTACCTTTGTCACCAAAAAAAAAAAAAAAGTTACAACTGGTGCCTAAGCCTAACTAAATAATATTCCGATAGGATAATTAATCATTAATAAATGCTTAAACTTGCATATTTAATGTATTTTCTAAATCAAGTTGAAATAAGTTTATTTTAAATTTGCAAATGAACCGAAGGGAACAATAACAGTAGTCAATATTGGGATAAATGATAAGCACAAAAAATTCAACTTTTTTTTTTTTTTTAGTTTGATTGGAAGAAGGAACCTTAATTATGTAAATTTAAGTACCTGTGCTTTTTTGCCTGATCTTTAATTATGTAAATTTTATTAAAGGAGAAAATGTATCTTTTATCACTTTCCATGAAACCCTTCTAATGATTTTAATGTATCAGTTATAGAAAGACAAATACTTCAATCCCGAGTAAGAAAGTAATTAACTTTTCTTTGTTTATAAGAATTTGTTTCGTTTTAAAATTGATATAGTTTTATATTGGGTATTAATTCAGGAAGTAGAATATAATCCCCACAAAAACATTTTTCATATGCGATAGTCAACACCATAGTAGGGTAAGTTGAAGCTTAGCTTTCAATGTTTAATATATTCTCTTTTGTGGGGGCAACATCTGATAGATATTCTCTCTCCGCCACCTAGTCATGTTTATACGAAGTAAATATGTGGAGGAGGTTACCTCGTTTTGCGGAAAAGTGCTTCTGAAACACGGTTTCAGAGCACCCAAACAGGCCTCTAGTCTGTATATACATTTATATGTGATATAAAAATCAGTCATACCCGAGTAATATAAATCTACCCCGAGTTTCTCCAAAAATACGAGCAACCCTTTTAAGACATTTTCCTTAGTTGATTTCGTTTAAACTTGACCATATAAAACTCGGTGACTTGACAAGATTAAAAAAGGCATTTAGGAAAATGACAGAACCCTAAACAGGTAATAATAAAACCATAAGCAAATAAATCCAACCCACTAGGGTGCACGCCACCAAGACCCTAGGCGGGCACGGCGAAGAGAAATATTTATGACGCGTAATTGAGGTGCTGTCAAGAACAAGAATTCATCAATTCAATTTCGCAGGGTCAAAAATTTTATACATGACAAGACATATGAGATTAAAACTATGATAACGTGCCTTACCTTTTAACTTCTTTCTTTCGTCACCACAACGGCAAAGAAAGAATGAAAAGAATTAACCAGCTTGCATCAAATAAAGCGGCTTGACTGGTTTAATAACCTATTTGTTTTCAAAGCATTGAAGAGAACCAATAATTGGCCTTCCTGGTACCGTTTAACCGGAAGTCCCTTCTTTTGATACAATATCAAGCTTTACATTGCCATTTTATATTATATCATATCAATAGCCAAAAAGCAATTGCAGTAATTTTATCATGATGCAAGCAAATCAATCAAGTCACATGCTCTAACATAGTAGTTTCGATCCAAAATTAAGAATAAAAAAAATTCGCCAACCGTAACAAAACTCAATCTAGACTTGGCAACTACAAGAGGCAATCCTCAGGGGGGAGAAACAACAATGAAACTACAAGGGGCAAAATGGGGGTTGGCTGCAATATAACTTCTTGATTCACTTCCTACCAGCAATCCTCAGAGCCTGTCTGTTCCTCTTTTTAACACCAGACTTGGCCACTTTGAGGCTCCTGTGAACAGCACTCAACCTCGCGAGGGCTGCCTTCTTAAGATCAGGCCTGTAGTAGTTGTCTGCCACCTGCAATATTTCATGGCATATCTGACTTTAACAAAGTTGGAAATATATGAAGTGCAATACAAATTGTAAAGTTGATTAAATGAAGCAACTGCTAAATAAATTAAGGTGGAAAAAGGCAAAAACTCCACACATAGTGAGTTCATGGCCCGTTAATTATCAATCATCAACAAAAAATAAAAAGGAATCCAAAGAGCACATAGAACATATAACTTTTGAATGATAGAAGCTCAGAAGCCAAGCGTAACAAGTATATTTCACAGAAGAAACCCAACTAGGGATTCTTCTTACGTGTTAGCGGCTCATCACAGCTGTAAAAACCAAGCTTTGCTGGAAAACAATAAGATACAAATTCCCTGAACAATCATACAAATCCCCCACAAAATCATATATTGCAACAAATTACTATGTCTACAATGGAATTACGTAGTTTTTCCATTATAAAAAGAACCCTCCAATGTGCCCCTAGGGACAGTTGGTTGTATTTCCCGCACAACGCATCATTCACAGACG
The DNA here is from genome assembly GCF_004799145.2 of Neltuma alba. Classification (NCBI taxonomy): domain Eukaryota; kingdom Viridiplantae; phylum Streptophyta; class Magnoliopsida; order Fabales; family Fabaceae; genus Neltuma; species Neltuma alba. Next base: position 107,799 of record NW_021637514.1, on the reverse strand, counting down.
TAAAAGCAGGAGATTCTTTTTAACATCTTTTCCAAGAAAGTAAACCGGGATTTTCAATTGACATTCAGCTACTTCGATTGACATAATGCATGAATGCAACAGTTAAAATAATTTTGATCCAATTCTCTCGGAAGCTTCAAAGTGAAAATCCATAGATCTGAAGCATGGAAAGGAAGACAATTGGCATTGGCATTTTAGAAATAGCAAAGACCAATTACTCAGAAGGTACGCCATAAATATGCACAATCAAAAGCCTTGGAAAAGTCTCTGAACCACAACATTATTATGATTTTTTTAAAATACCTGGTTTTTTATGGCGTTTGCCATCATTCTGAACTCCTTTTTCATGACAGACTTATGAAGCAATGCAGCTGGCTTGTTCTGCTTCTTTGTCTTGGTCGTTGCCAGCAGCACAGATTGATCTTTGCCACTAGGCTGAATAGTAATAGTTTTCTTGTTTGCAAGACCTATAATAGCGGTTAAAACAAACTTAATGCATAACCCAGTGAACCACTAGAATTCTGCAAGTCCAAATTTTCCAATATAAAACCACCTCAAGATGAGCTTTTTCTACCCCACAAGACTAAGAGAACAATATATGAAAATGCAATTTTTATACTAATAATAACTCAAGCTCCGTCAATAATTGGTTTTGGCAACATTGCCACTTTCATCACTAAATATTCATATCTGTAACCAATGCAGAATTCAGCAATGAAGTTATACTGAGATCGACAATCTATAATATCCTCAAATTTCTCGCTGTTATTTTAGCACAGCAGTTGACAAATAAAAACTAGGAAACCTCCCACATCTGTCGGGGATATAAGATTTCCGAAATTACTATCCATTTACGCAAATCCCAGTACGCTCCCAATCTAATACCATGCAAATCAAAACTCAGCCGGGCAAGATAAGTTGATCAGAAATGTCGTAACAAAAAGAACAATTACCAGAGTACTTGAAAGAGTTAAGGTTGTAGAGATTGTTGCTCTCTTTACTGAACTGCACGCTCTGAGTCCCCCTACCAAACTCCTTCACCAAGAAAGAGTTGTTCTTCTTCACAATTTCCCACACGAGCTGCCCTGGTACTGTGGCCATCTTCTCCGCACCTGCAAATGCACCACAACAGATTCAATTTACTTCACATAAAATTTCCGACCAAATTCAAGAGGCACGGGATCTCGATCACATACTCAGAAGCGAACCTGCTTGGCTTTCGCTCGTCAAAGCTTTGACGCGGGAGGCTCCGGGGAGGGTGAAAGGGTTTAAGTTACGTTTTGTGATTTATACTCAAAGATGCCAAACCCTAATTTACCATTTGTAAAGGGCCGGCCCATGATAGAGGCTTGGCCCATGTCAAGTGAATGTGGGCCCATGGTGGATAGCCCAATTATCCTACGCAGGATCCAAATAAGTGATCTGTATAATTATACTTGAAAACAGCCTTTTTTTTTTGGTGGAAAAAAAATAATAACAAATAAAAACACGCTTTCAGATCAGTCCGGCCTTTTTCTAACGGCATTTTCCCCAACGGCATCATAAATAGACGCTCTTTCGGCTTCTTCCCCCAAATTGATCGAAAAACCCTAGCTGATCTTGCGATTTCTCCGTACTTTTGAAATTTTTGGTCTTGATCTTACCAACTAGGTAACGAGTTGGGAGGAAATCATGGGCAACACGGAGAAGCTGATGAACCAGATTATGGAATTGAAATTCACCTCAAAATCCCTTCAGCGCCAAGCCCGTAAATGCGAAAAGGAAGAGAAGGCCGAGAAGCTCAAGGTCAAGAAAGCCATCGAGAAAAACAACATGGATGGTGCTCGCATCTACGCTGAGAACGCCATACGCAAACGAACCGAGCAGATGAACTATCTGCGGCTTGCCTCTCGGCTGGACGCCGTCGTGGCTCGGCTTGATACCCAAGCCAAGATGAATACCATCAGCAAGTCTATGGGTAATATTGTCAAGTCCCTTGAATCTTCCTTGGCTACCGGTAATCTCCAGAAGATGTCGGAGACCATGGACCAATTTGAGAAGCAGTTTGTGAACATGGAGGTTCAGGCGGAGTTTATGGAGAGCTCCATGGCTGGATCCACATCTTTATCTACACCTGAAGGGGAAGTCAACAGCTTGATGCAACAGGTGGCCGATGATTATGGCCTTGAGGTTTCGGTTGGTCTGCCACAGCCCGCAGCGCACGCAGTGCCCACTAAAGAGGCTGAGAAGGTCGACGAAGATGACCTGTCTAGGCGGCTTGCCGAACTTAAGGCTAGAGGTTAAAAGATATATTGTTATTGCCTTTGGAATGTTGAGTTTATGACTGCAATATATATGCTATTTTGTAATCATCATAGTGACTGGGAGTTCTAGCCATGAAACACTATCCTTAGGATGAGTGATTTGTGTATATTAAACTGAATCTCGCTCTTGGTCATTATGTAGATTTTGCATTGGGATTTCGATGCCCTGCGCTTAATGCTACGGTTTGGTTGGTTTGTATATTGACTGCGGTGATGTGAGCTTTTAAAATCTGATTGTTATCTGTATCCTCAATTTGAATGAGGATTCTGTGTATATTAGAGATTTAGAGAGTATATGTCTGTGATGTTAGGAGTGACGTATTGAAATGTGAATCTGATCGAACGGGTTTCCAATTTCTAGTAACTTCTGGCTAAGACATTTGTGAAGTTTGAGAGGCTACTACAGCGGCATTATCATTATAAATCTAAGGAAATGCTGAGTTTTTGAAACAAAATTGTTTAAAGGCATTTACATTGTTTATTTAGTATGGAGGTTGATTTCTATAGTGATACTGATAATGCCCTGCATGAAATTAGTAGGATGGGTAATCTAAGAAGTCCTTGGAAGTTTTCAGGAGGATTGGATGTGTCAGTTGTTTCTCTTGTAATTTTGGCGCTGATTTGGTCAGGATGATATAAGTGGAGACTTTTTTTTGGTTAAGAAATGGAAACCTATTTTGTTGACAGAGAGAGTTGATTCTAAAATGCTAAATATAGATTTCATAATTCAGAGAGTCTTGCTGGCGACTTTTTAAGAAATTTGTTTCATGTGATATTGTGGTTCGTGAAACTCTATATTATAATGACTAAAATAAGTCAAGATTATGGAGGGTGAATTATAATTTTCCTAGGAAACATGATATTGTGGTGGTATATCTCTGAGACTGGGCGAGTAAAGTGCGAAAAGTTGGCTTTCAAGATAGTCATTGTCCTGGTTGTTCTTCTCTGAAGTTTTTCTTTCATTCGTTAGGTTCTTAGTATGCTAATCTTTTATGTGGCGTGAACTTTGTATAGCACAATCCCATCTCAATCTCCCCCCCCCCCCCCCAAAAAAAAAATCTTGGTAAATATCTGGGTTCATAGTGAAGGTGTTCTAAAGTTCGTGCAGAAAGTACCCAATATGTTATTGGTTTATGTTGACATTATGCTTGACCTGTGGAGATTGATGCCTGCAAAATGAAAGCATTCATAATTTGGACTTCTTTTCTAAATAAATATATCGAACGTGATTAATCATATAATGCTTTTTGACTTGCATGATGTGAATGCTCGCTGCTTCAAAGTGATTGAGGAGTCTAGTTCTCTTTTCTTTCAACTAGTGTTAGGTTTTTTCTGCACCTCGTAGTTTGATTTTGATGCTTAGTTTCCGCATTTTAGTGCTGTGAAGTGTGTGTCTTGATAAATGAGTTTCTGTTTTGTGCATCTTGGTTTTCACAATTGAATCTTGGTTGGGGTAAGTCATAGCACAAATGTGGTGAATCTTTACGATTTATTGTAAATGATTTGGGGAATTGTGAAACCGGGGAATTTTATTCTGAAAATAATCCTTCTAAAACATTGCCAAGCACTATTCTACCTCTTGTCCTAATTATGAGATTTTGTTTATAGTCTATAAATGAGATCTTATAATTAGAACAGGAGGTAGTATATATTCTGTCGGTTATCTGTATGATATTTTCCACTGTATTATTTGTCAGCATATTAAAATGGGTATGCCAGCTAAACCTGTGTGATATGATTATGTATAGACAAACGTTAATGTTCACTGATAGCTTATGTAATTTTTATTTGAACTTGTTATCTGACAAGCGGGCCGTAGTTATGGCGAATTTATGTTCCAACAACGAAACAAGGTGAGTCATTAACAGAAAATATTCCATTGTACATATTACATCAGCATCTCTTGTTGCTGCTGAATGTATTTAAATGCCTCTCCTTTCGGCTGCAAGAGATCCTAGTATCAATTTCTTGTTGGCTTTGTTCATGAGGCATAAATCGGCATGCATGAGAGGGTGTTTTTGCAACCAGGGTTGTGCTTCCCTGCCTCCCTGGTCTTCCCCTCATCCATACATCTTTCTTTTTGTCACTTCTTCTGACAGCCGGTTGTGCATGTGTCCGTGTTACATTTAAAACTTCATTTTTCATTTCTTCCCAAGTAATTATTTTTGTCAAATATTATATCTTTCTAAGTCTGCCTTTTTAAGTTACTCTTTCATATTATTAATTACTAACTCCAGTTCTCAATATAAAAATTAGATAATTAATTGGCAAATTTTTAAAAAATTAGTTAAGTTATTTGTAATAAATGAATATTATTATTAATAATGTGTATTAGAATGAAATTTTTTTAGCATGTATAATTACTATGGGACTATTTTGGGGGGGGGAATAAATGTGGAAGACAAAATGAATTAGAGTGTCATATTTAAGATTATACTGAATTTAACTAGTTTCGCAATAATTTACACTGCCTTCGATTCTTATTTTGTTTGATTTTTATTTTGTTTCTAAATATAAGATCTTAATTTATATTGTTTATTATACTATCTCCGGTCTTAATTATAAGAACTAGTTGACTAATTTGAAGAGATTAAAAAAAGAAGTCAAGTTAGTTATTTGTAATAAATATATGTTGTCTTTTCTAAAATGTCTTTGCTAATCAAGTGTATTGACTAGAACTACCAATGATAAAAGGACTGCATTGAAAAAAAATACATAAATATGAGAGACACAGTGGATTGGAGCTTTATATTTAGGATTAAAATAAAAATCAAATAAGGTCTTATATTAAGGGTAAAATGTAGTATTTATTTATTTTTTTCTTAGATAGTCCTTCTAATAATTGTGGTTCTAATCAATAAATTTGATTAGTAAAAATATTTTAAGAAAGATAATATTTATTTATTATAAATAAGTAACTTAATTAATTTTTTTAATTTACTCAAATTAATTAATTAATTCTCATATTTAGAAATGGAGGTAGTATTTGTTTCTGCATTTTGATGGGTCTGGGTTTAGTTTCTAGGAATTTTTAACATCTCATACCATCATGTCAAAAATTTACATTTAAAATATTAATAAAAATGCAACTCAGTTTTTGGTCGACTTGTGTTTGTCTTCATGTCAAAAGGTCAGGAGGGCCAGCTCAATTTGTGCGATCCAAATCAAAGATGCTATTTTTCTGTTGGTGGATTTGTATGCATTGTTGATGTGTACCTTTTCAGAATAATCTTGGAACGAATATTTACGCTCGACTACGGTATTTCAGATATCATCACCTCTTTTTAGAAGATTAAGAAGATATTTGTGTGTTAAAAAAATTGAAATATTTTTGTGTAAAAGAAATTGAAATTTTATCCTATTTCTTTTGACTGGAAAATTTTATCATAATTCAATGAAATTTACCTCATATTTTTAAAATTAATAAGTACAACAAAAATAAAAAGATGCTAATTAAAAAAAGTTATTTGAAAATCAATACTCTCCTGCCTTTTCTTATAAAAAAAAATAACTATCAAAATCACACAATTCAAAATGTTCAATAAACTTAATTAATAAATCCGTAACGTATATACGCATTTGTCTAATTATATCATTATTTGTAAAGAGAAGACATGAAAGACAATAACTGAAAATTTATTTTAAAGATATAATAAGAAGTACATATTTAATGAGATAAAAGTGCAAAAAAAACTAGTTTAAATTTTAAGATAACAATAATTTGTTTTTTATTATGACAGAGAGATACCATAAATAGGTTATGAACGACGTGATCACACAAATTAACTTAAAATTGGACGCAGTTGATTCAGGTTGATAATATAATTAACATATTTTACATGTGCTTGTTGATTTGATGGTCTGACCCTTAGGCCAATTGTTGGCTTTGAGCTTTTACATGCATCTTTAACACGTGTGTAATTTATTTGCCGTAATGCTTCCGTAGGATGAGTCATCTTCATTACCTAGGCCATGGGGTCCACTTGGCCAATAAAATACTACCTCCGGTCCTTAATATAAGATCCTGTTTAACTTTTATTTTGGTCCTAAATATAAGATCCCAATCTACTTTGTTTCTCATATTTATCTATTTTTTTCCAAGATAGTCCTTCTTATAATTGTAGTCTTAGCCAATATAGTTGATTAATAAGGATATTTTAGAAAAGACAATATATATTTATTACAAATAACTAACTTAACTTCTTTCATTAATCTCTTCAAATTAATCAATTGGGTCTTATAATTAGGACCGAAGGTAGTAATCAGGAACACCCTAGGACCCAGCGCATCGATCATAGGAATTTAACCACACTCCACCAAAAAAAAAAAAGAATTTAATTACAAAATTTAAATTTAAATAAATATATTAAAAATCAGATGACACCAACACGTCAATCAAATCACAATGAACAGCACAAGAACCTAACACCACAAGAGGGTTTTCCGGGTCAAACACAATCATCCTCGTGGTTAACTTTTTTTTTTGGACAGAAAATCCTCGTGGTTAACTTTAATCACATGATGTTATCAATAAAAGAGGCGGAAAAAAAATCATATAAATTCCCGTATGTTAATTATTTCTCAATTTTTTTTCACACAGCATCTTTTTATTAAAATTAGGAAAAATCACAAATAAAGATTGTGAAATTAGAAAAATTACATACAGGGACTGTTCACAAAAATTGTTGTCAAAACCCATACTAATATTGTGATAGGTCCCGATTTGTAATTTTTAATTTTACGGTCTTTATTTGTGATTTTTTTTAAGATTAATCATATTTGAAATAGGATTGGATACTGACCACTTCTTTAAATTATGAACTAGCCTTTTTTTTAATTAAGCTTCACCTCCATTAACTTTTATTTTTCAACTTTAATGTAATAAGCTTTTAACATTTTGGATGAGCCTATTTAGTTTACCAACTAGAATGTATATTGACTAATTTTTTTCCCGTAAAATTTATTATCTTTGGCCGGTCAATGATGATGTCTTTGGAAAAAACGGAGTTCTGTAATACCTCAACTCTTTCACGTAAATATGATTCATGATGAGAGAATTGTCCTTTCGTCGTGGATGTCAAAGTCGCCAATGTTCTCAGTTAAAAGTTAAAATATAACCCCCACCGCACAGAATTTACTGCGATGCAAAAAGTTAAGAACTTTTAAGGGCAAAAAAAACATAAAAAATTTGAAAATTGTAATATTTTAATTCAAGAACTTAAAATATTAAAGTCACAAAAAAAAATTGTACCTAATATAATATTTTGTAAATGTAGTCAAATAATTAAAATATTCTTGTATAACATTTTCTAAAAAAAATATCAAACTTGTTATTACCCTCTATTTTTTTGTTATTATTTATTTAATGTTTATTATTATCAATTCATAATTTATTAATAAATAACTTGTCGTTATTATTATTATTATTTGCTATTTATTTTTTTATTTAATTATATTTATAAAATATCAAATCGAGTATCACTTACTATGAGATTTTGATATCTTAGGTCAAGTGTTTGAATTAGAATATTATAATTCCTAACTTTTTCATTTTCCCAGCTATTAATCCGCGTAAGGACAATATTAGATTAGATTACGGGAACGAAAGGTAAATTTTTTTCTTAGTTGTGATTGAATTAGAAAACAGATGCATGATGAGTCAAATCCACTCCAAAGTATCTCCAAAGGCAGAAGACTTGATGGCCGGTTATGGGCGTGAACCAGACCGAAACTGACTTGGGAAACGTGATGAAATGGAAGTTGCACGTGTTGCGGCTGGGTGGGACTCCCTTCATCTTCTTACAAACTCAGACCACAATATTTTATGTTCTTCAGGAGACGCCTCGTTTCCAAGTTCTGTTGGTCAACTTTGGGACTTACTAGCTAGCTCTGATAATTTTTATGATCCATGCTTCTCTGATTCATCTGATTTTTCTCGTTTGAATTTCTCCATTCCAGGCTCCGACACCCCAAATTAAACATGGGTTTCTTCAAGTGGGTCTGCTTGATCGTCTTGTTTTATCTCTTTGCTGCAACACTCGTCTTATCAGATTCCTCCTTGGTTTCAAACGATCCATTATCAGCAATTCCCATTGAGTTTTTAGAACAAGCCAAAAAGCCAGGGGTTTTGGATTGGATGATTGAAATTCGAAGGAAGATTCATGAGAACCCTGAACTGGGTTATGAGGAATTTAAGACCAGTGAACTGATAAGAGAGAAATTGAATGAATTGGGTATCTCTTATAAATACCCTGTTGCAGTTACTGGCGTTATTGGCTTCGTAGGTTCCGGACGGCCTCCTTTTGTTGCAATAAGAGCCGATATGGATGCTCTTGCTATGCAGGTCTATACAAATTTCACTCCTTCCCCCCCCCCCCTTGCATGAATTTATGCTCGCTTGGTTTTGGAATTCTGGCACTTTTTAAAGGCTTTTTCTTTACTCAAAACTTTGTTGTTGCTCTTCTCAGTCTAATTTCTGGGTCTGGATTCTCTTCCTGTGCAGGATGCAAGACCTTTTTTTTTTTTTTTTTCCATAAATATCTTACTGCATGTTTGCTTATATGGTGTTGGAACTCTAGCACTAGTATAGGTTGGTCTTCGGGTGAGATTTGAAGTGATATGCATTTTGCTTGTCAATTTTTCATTATAGCCCCTCGTTTCTCTCTAGTTTCTTGGTCCATCTTTCCTAGAGGACACTGTGTATTCTATATTTTACTTATGCTTTTATTATCTTTAGGAAATGGTGGAGTGGGAGCACAAAAGTAAAGTACCTGGAAAGATGCATGCTTGTGGACACGATGCTCATGTTGCGATGCTTCTTGGTGCAGCAAAGATCCTCAAAGAGCATGAAAAAGATATAAAAGTACGCTTCCTTATATTAAGATTTTTATTTCTTTTGTGTATCAAAAAAAAACCTTTTTGTTTCTTTTTTCTTTCTTGACGTTATGCTCTAGGAAGATAATCCTTCAAAGTCCAAAGCACAGTGTTTGATAACCCAGCCATGATGAAAAATAAACTGTAGATTTGTATACGGTACAAGCAATTATATAGCGTCATCTACTTTCACTTAATTGAAGTTGAACCCATGATCTGTTAATCTTTTTAGCGACACGCTGCTTTTCTGATTTACTATTAGAATGCGCATGTGAGATCACTACTCTTGTTTTCCATGTATTCAAGAAATTCGGTCCTTCTGGTGCTTTTGTGTGCCTATGTTTTTCCCCTTTTTTTTTTTTTTAGTTTGAATCATGTTCCCCGGTTTGCCAACCGTCTTTTAACACCATTCTATCATCTGGCAAACAACTTATGAAAGGAAAACGATTTAGCTATCATTGCTAAATTCTGACATATGGAACATATGGAAGGAAAAGTTGGCTTCCTAATGATTCAACTATGCCGGGACAGTCACCCATGTCTACTACGTGTACTGAACTGACCAATTCTGTTGTTTTCTTTCTCTCATGGATTTATGATATCATTTATTCTCTTGTTCAAATAGGGAACTGTTGTGCTTGTTTTCCAACCAGCAGAAGAAGGTGGTGGAGGGGCTAAGGAAGTTTTAGATGCTGGGGCTTTAGAAAATATCGCTGCCATCTTTGGATTGCATATCGCGCCTGCATTACCTATTGGTGAAGTGGCCTCTAGGTCTGGTCCATTTTTGGCAGGAAGTGGCTTCTTCGAAGCAGTAATTAGTGGAAAGGGAGGTCATGCAGCTATTCCCCAACATACAATAGACCCCATATTGGCTGCTTCCAATGTGATTGTTAGCTTGCAACATCTCGTTTCTCGTGAGGCTGATCCTCTGGACTCCCAGGTAAATTTGTTTTACTTCATTATCCTTGTCATTGACCACTCATTTATACTGTTCTTGTTCTATGTCTGCACACCCTGAAGAATAAAGTAAAGTTAAAGCGAAGTTTTAGCTAACAATAATAGACCTTAGGTCAGCCATCTAGTTTCTTAAAATATTGGGACTTCCCTAGCTTCCACTCACCTTTTTTATGGTCAACATCACTCCTTTGCATAAACGTCAGAAATTTTTCTTCCTTGAAAAGAAAAAGAATACACTTTACAGTATCTCCGTATCTGTTCCTCCCCTTGGTCTGATAAGACCCTGGGACTTAGGCCTTTCTCTCCTAGTATTAAGCAATTGTATTCAATCGTATACAATGTAGAATCTTTAAGGCCTTCTACTTATGCTATTACTGACTATAGATTTTCTCATGAGAAGATAATCATCTTTATGAAAAGCAAGCAATATCACAGGAGTTGTTAGAACTTAGAAGTGAAACTATAAAAGTAGTTAAGGAGTCTGTGTCAGTGAAGGAGCAGCATGAATGAGGATTCAGATGGGTTTGGTTATTTTAATAAATCTTGACCAGTCCATTTATAACTTCTCTTGCTGGAAATTTAAGGACTGACCGTAAAAGGAATTTGCTGCGGTTGGTGAGTTGGAACTTGATCCTAACAAGTATTTTGCCCGTAGGTGGGTTTTAGTATTGTCTGAGATTTGGCTGCTATATGTGCAACGCCAAAATTTATATTACTGTTGTGGTAAATTTTTGTCATCTTTCTTTGGTAACTTATTTAAGATTTTACATGATAGGGGTAGTCTAACAACTTCAGTAACAGACCGTGTCAATGGATATAATAAGGACACCGGTACTTTTTAAGCAACAAATACTGAGTGGTTAACTTGGCTGCAAAATACTCTGGAGTTGCGGAACTGTCCACTAGTTCCCAGTCAGAGCATCCAGTATGACCTTATAATTATCCGGTTCATGTGGGATGGGAAAATTTATGTGAATCCGAGACCAGCCAGGGCAAAGCTTGAGTTTAGGGATGCTTGTCAGTGAAAAAGGCATGGGAAGGAATAATGGAAATCTAAGTCCTACCTTTTGACCGAAAATTGCTTAACTCCTCCAATATTGGTATCTATTCCTTGTCAACAACAACAAAGGAAAATAATTGATGCCATTGTGGGATCTACGCCCAGAGGACTCTCTCTCTGCGTCCAAAAGCATGTGTTTGTTGGCATCCACGAACATTCATGTGTGATGTATCTGTATCTCGTAATTACTTATTATTGAATTCAAGGAAAGTCTTGCTTCCCATGAGGACTTTCCTTTTAACATTGCAAACCCTTTCCATCTTGACGAAAAAATATATTCTCATAGGTTGTGACTGTAGCAAAATTTCAAGGAGGCGGTGCCTTCAACGTTATTCCAGATTCAGTCACAATTGGTGGCACCTTCCGAGCTTTTTCAAAAGAAAGCTTCATGCAATTGAGACAGCGGATTGAGCAGGTTTGTCCGTTACCATAATAAATCCGTTTATGGGCACAACGTTAAAGTCATCTTAATTTTTGTATGCATATCATCAAAGCATGATTATATATTTTGTTTTCTTTATTTCGATTGTTGAATTTAGTTAACTTGATTGCAAACAACTTGAAAAAGTATAATGCTTTTAAACCTTGGTAGGAAACGCTGAAAATCATATGTAATATTTTATAAAACCAACTGAGTTTACAAATTTATCCTAAATTAATGATAAATATATCATGAATAACTGGTTAATTTGCTATGCACAACTCAACTTGAACGTTTAGAGATGAAAAACACTGTATTTCACAATTCATATGCATAGAATTATTTATAAGCTAGTGCAACCGTTTAATGGTAAACATGATATGAAGCTTCATATTCTTTCTTGTATGATTCATCAATCAAATTAACTGTGACTAGATTATAGATCAGACAATCTTAGGAGATTTCCTCTTTGAATTTTTCTCAACACCTTCCATACCAACTATTGTGAAACTTAGAAAACAACTGAAAACCTATTGTCATTTTTCTATTCAATCCTATTAAGAGCCTATGCTGACTCACATATGCAGGTTATTACTGGGCAGGCTGCTGTCCAGAGGTGCAACGCAACAGTTAGCTTTCTTGACAAAGAGAAATCCTTCTTCCCTCCGGCTGTTAATGATGGTGACCTGCACAAGCATTTTCAAAAAGTAGCTGGGGATATGCTCGGGATTAATAAAGTTAAAGAAATGCAACCATTGATGGGATCAGAGGACTTTGCATTCTATCAAGAGAGTCTGCCTGGTTACTTCTTCTTTCTTGGAATGGAAAATGCTTCGATTGAACAGCTTGAATCCGTACACTCACCCTATTTCAAAATCAATGAAGATGTACTTCCTTATGGAGCTGCGCTCCATGCATCATTAGCAGCTAGTTATCTTCTTAAGTCTCAGCCGAATGTGCCAGTGGTAGAAGGTAATTATCATGATGAATTATAGGTCTGGTAATCACTAAAAGCGAGTGTTGGATTATTTCTTGGAGCAATGAGGCAATGATTTGGCTTGTTTCACAGTTACGTTGTAAAGCATTCAAACCCAAATCACCTTCACTGGTGCTTGCATAAAAATCATTACCGTTGAATCCTAATGTTCTCTCAGCAATGTTTATTCGTTTGTATCTTTCACCTTAGAAAAAATGTCTTTAATAGTAAATGACCCTCTCATTTTTAAAGTCCGTGATTATGATATTATCATCATAATGGACTTTGTTATTGTCTGCGACTTCAGTATCATTTGTCTATTAAATATTTTAACGCTGGCTATGAACTTGGCCCCCCTCCCCTCTTCAAATAACTTGAGATGAAGATGCGGACAGCAATAGAAGAATGGACTAAATTAGGTTTGTGTCTTGCGTCATAATTGTTATGTTTCTGCTGTAACAAGAAGGTGGGACTACAGGTTATTCAGCTGTTGTCTACCATATATGAAGTTTGGACATTAAAAAAGAGTCATGTTAATGCCTGATACATGTCATACAGAGTCTCATTCTCCTTATCTATGCCAGATCATGTGTCCGTCCACTTTTTGTGTTCTTAGGTTAGATCTACTACAGGAAACAATTTTTAACGTGCCTAGTAGAAGAATGGACTAAATTACAGGGACAGATGCTGCCAACCATAACCGCCCATTGAAATTCCGCGAAACTGGATGTTTGCATGTGGCTGACTAGAAATTCAATAAATCATTAATATGTCTATGCTATAAACTACAGTAGTTTATGTCCTGCATCCTGTACAAGCACCTCAGAATTTCTGCAACCTAGCGGACAAAATCACTTGTGACTAAGATGTAAACCTAAAGGGGGAAAATCTTTGGTAAACTTGATTTACCAAAGGCAGGCTCATCAAATCAATCATGCGTACACATTTACAAAGCTTCTTTTCATAAATAATTTGATTGATCTCTGTATGCCGGACTTTAGTCTTTTAAATTCCCAGAGCTTTGGATGCTATATCTAAAATAGCATCAATGGCATCAGGTGCAAACTTTCTTGCAAACAAGAAACAAAGGGAAGATGGCTGGCCATTGTAGGAGCAAGAGTGCTGCTGTAATATCTTCCTGAAGAACTCCTCTTTGATGTCCTCCTTTACAAAGGTTGCCGGGTGAGCCCCACCTCTTGACCAGTCAACATATGTAAGGCTTCTGTTGGCCAAAAGGTGAGGAGTATTGATGGTAAGCATGGTCTGAAAATAATGTTCATCCACATAACAAACATGTGGTTTGCAGAAATCTCTGAACTTGGGATAGTAATCGCTGTCTTGCACAATTCTAACTGCAAGTTCCCTATTAACTTCAAACCACTGAGGCCCTTTTCTCCAGTCCTCAAGATTGATTAGAGGAGCCATGTGTTCATTATAGCGTCCTCTTCCATAGGGGCCTGGTTCATCAAATGAACCCATGAAACTGTGTTGCGACTGTGATACATAGTTATAGACAGTTGTGAAGTTCTGGATAGGAATGCAAGACTCAGACAAGAGGATGAAGTATTCATTGGATAGATCAAGCATTGCATTGGCTAGCAGTCTTCTTTCTGAATCACACATGCTCATGGTTCCCCACTCTGTTGGCTGTAAATGAGAATATAGATATATAATGCCTTAGTGGTGTGATGATGAAAGTATTATCAAGTGTAGTCTAGTAACGAACTGAATAATGTATATTGAAATTTTAAGGACAACGGCTGCACAGTCTTTCTCATCCGAACAATTTTCCTTCATTTCTTTTCGTTAAAGAGAAGGACTCATCACAAAAGCAAGCCTTTTAGATCCAGGCCTATCAGATATTATCTACTGGATTTTCTTTCAGAGGATTATAAACAAAATGCTTAGCTTGAAAATGTCAGAGAAGCTCCTGAATCATATATAACAAACACAAATGGCCATGGCATGTAGAAATATATAGCACGAGAACTAAAAACTAGCATGCCTAATGAGAAACTAACATATACTTCTATTTTTCTAACAAAAAGGAACAAACAACACAATGCTATATATCAGTTACCTGGCTTGGGACCTGTCTCCTGTAAAAAACTGAAGAAGATGAGTAATCGTCATGGTAAGAAGGGGGTGAATGCACATAGATTGAATAGAGATCTTCATGGCCTTTAAAAAACCTTTCCCATAAGGGTGCCAAAGGCAAGGGTCCTTTAGTCAAGAACATGAAGGCAATTCTGGGAACTCTGTGATAAGGGTAGTCCTTAATTGCTGGCACAAAAGTAGCCCTCCAAAACAACTCTGTATCATTCATGCTGTGTATTAAACTTGGAGGAGGTCTGATCCAACTTTCCACACTGGCTTTTTCCTTGAAGCAAGGCTTGTAGCAGCTAGATGACTGTATTAAAGGCATCATGAGGTTCTTGTTGTGAATGCCGAAATGCCGAATCATGTACATGCTCACCATCGAAGCGCAGAGGCCGAAGATCAGGAAGACTAAGAAGAACTGAAGAAGTCTCAGAGGGAATGACCTGCTGGATTGTGCTGTTCTAAATGGGATAGGAGCCTCCTTCATCTCCTTCCCTTCCTCCATCGCCGACGTCACCAGCCTCTGCATGCATGCATGCCAGTAAGATAAAGTTGCATTCTGATAAATAGATAGATAGATAGACAGATGCCGTGATCATGGTATATAAATACTATATGTTTTGTTTGTATATACTTTATAAGGATGAATAAGACTTTCATCCAATTCACAAGTGTTCATCTTAAATCTTCTGTGTTTATGTGTTTGAAGAGATAATAACACCTCACAAGAAATTATGGTTTATGTTTATACTTATTTCTCTTCATTTTGCTATACGTACTTTCGGATCTAGATTGTGTTTAGTGCAGGTTGGCTTAACCCCTCTTTGAAAAATATGAACAGAATCAAAGGTTTACACGAGAAAATGCATGTAATAATGAAAAAACGAAGGATGAAAATGGGAGTAAAGAAGAAATCTGGACACAGCAATCTGAATAAGATCAAAAGTTGCCCAACAGAACGCATGCAATATTAAAAGAGAGAGATAAAACAAAAAACAATGAACGAATACGATATTAAGAGAAATGCCCTACAACATTTGAGAATCAAAATGAGATGGACATAATCGATAATGCTGGAGTGATTTGTGCTTAAACAATGAAAAGGTCATTACCATATGATAAGTTGTTTGTGCATACGGATGCTTTTGTTGGTAGCTGTACTTTTTTTTTTTTTTTTTTTTGGGGTATGGAAGTCTCAGAGTCTGATTAAAGAAAGTGAACACTTTCAGGTTAGAGAAGAGAAGTAGAAGAAGAAGAAGACGATGATGATGAACACATCAATGTTAAATGATTTGTGTGTTGTTTTCGGTTGAGATCCAACATTACTTTGCACAAAGAGCGTTTATTTATTTATTACTACTATTTATTTATGTTTAATCATTGTTAATTATTCCCTTAATTTTTTATTTTTTATATATTTTTTTTCGAGGACAAAGAAACTGAAGTAAACTACATGCAATCTCTTTCAAGTCCCTAACGTTCCTACATTTTCGGCGTTTCAGCTATTGCTCGGTCTCATGCACGTGTTGCAAATATAGAATTTTGTAAAAATCACAAAAAAAGCCATGAAAATTGTGAAATTACAAATAAGGTATTTTGTCAAAAATATGTTATCATTTGTTATTCGAGTATTGTCAAAACCTACACTATACAAGTATTATAACGGTCTTGATTTACAATTTTATAATTTTCATGATTTTTTTTGTAATTTTGCCTAAAATTTAAAGTATAGATATATTTATATTGGATTATAAATTATAATTTTGAAGGGAGATTTTGTTTGAAGATTTATGTCTTTCACTTAGCAATAAACATTCTTATTCTCACTTTTTTTTTAAAAAAATTCAAGCAAGGATGTGAGAGTCTATAGCTAATAAATATAAATTTCAGGGAGAATCCCATTTAAATGCAGAAATACTAAAAATCAAAATCAAACCTTCACTTTAAATAAATTTTAAATTGGGACAAGAGGCCTAATTAGAAATTTATAAATACTGTTAAAAGATCAAAATATACATGTGTTCTATTAAAGAAAATGTATGTGTATATATATTATTAAGTATATGGAAGATGGATCAAAATTAAAATTAAGCAAAAATTAAACCCATTCAAAATTAAAATTTATCAGTGACCTATATTGTTATATTGATGATGGTTCTGGAGTAATTATTAATGTGAATCAAGGATGTGTTGTAATTTTCTATCATCTATTAAAAATTTACTAATCAAATTGTAGAAAAATTTGGCAAAAAATTTTTAGGAGAAGAATTTGTGAAGAAAAAAAATGTAAAGGTACAACTCAAATTATAATCACAGGGGGGTGCTCTAGAATTTTAACAATATTCATAAATTCCTAATGAGATCTCTTACCCTGATTAGGAATTTGTTCAAAATGTAGGCCTAATTTTAAATTTTCCTAGTTCACTTAGATTTAAATGTGTTCTTCCTAAATTTTAAGTTAAAACATAATTAAATACAAACTTTTTTTTATTTATGTTGTCTATTTTTTTCCTTTAACTATTTTAAGTGAGTGTTTGATTAGTGATTTTACATTATACAAGCTAAATATGTAAGGAAATTTTTTTCTTGTAAACGGTAAAAGTGATTTTTAAAGGGAATGCATTAGTTTCTTGATTTTATTTTTTGACCAGAAGTTTCTTGATTTTATTTAATGTTTTATTTCTCTATTAATCCAATTTAATTAACACAAACTAGGTAGGATTCATATACCCCATTTCCGGCCCAAAAAAATATAATATGCTTTATGTTTAGTGATTCATCGCGTAATTAACGAACTACTTAATTATCAGTGGCTCCAAAAGTTGGCAAATATATATATAATTGGCCCCAAAATTTAAAAAAAGAAAAGAAAAGAAAAGAAAAGAAAGGAGTTCATTCCTTATCGCAAAGCGCCTCCTATAAGAGCCGTTCTGTTGGGCCCTCAGCCTCGTGCTTCTTCTATCGTTTGTCTTCTGTTCTTCGCTGGTTTCTCCTTTGAGCTCAGTGCATCTCCCAAACAACGAAATGGCCATTATACCAAACCAGTGCTTCAGGCACCTATGTACAACTCTGCCTCGACTTCGGAAGCTTCCTTCATCATCGTGCTTCTCCTCTATCTCATGCTCTCTGGCCGAAGAAGACTTGGAACAGACCCACCCCAACTCAACCATAGCCAGCAAGCCCAGTTCCTACTTCCCGAAGCGAGGCCAGACATTGGAATTGGTTTGTGAATCTTTGGCTTTCAAAGGTAAGGGGCTGTGCAAGGTCGCTGACACTGGGTTCGTTGTCATGTGCGACCGCGCACTTCCTGGGGAACGATTCATTGGTCGAGTCACTCGCAAGAAGGGAAATTATGCCGAGGTGAATGCTTGCTTTGGCTTGGTTTTAAGAAATAATTGACATTAGTGAAGTTACAAAATTGATGCTTGACTACCTTTTTTTTTTTTGAATAATTAATGCCTTAACTCTAAAACATCTTGAAACGAGGCAAATTACTTCTTTGATTTGGATATAATGGAAATGTCAAATCTAAGTTAACTATTTGAAACCAGACAGTATTTTGTTGTTTTGGGAATTGAAAAGCATATCTTTTGCAAGTTCAATGTTAAATCGTCCCAAGCATTGTAATTACAATCAAATACAGTGGCCTCCTGTTAGTTTTAACTGAAATTTAATGCTTTGTTTTTGTTACAAATTTGAATTTTATTCAGCAGTTTTGCATTTTAAGGTTAAAATTTGGTTCCCTTGTAAAGAATCCGGAATCTCATCATTTTGGCTTCTCTCTGTTGTGGCTTCTGTTTTAACTTGGTTAAGAAGAGCAGGTGACTAAGCTAAAGACGATAACTCCTCCTCGGGATATTGTAGATGCTCCTTGTGAATATGCACCCTACTGTGGTGGATGTAAAACTCAAAACTTATCTTATGAGGCTCAGCTGAGAGCTAAGGAGGAGCAAGTTCGTGACTTGGTGGTCCATGTGGGGAAGTTTACTCACAAGGAACTAGAGTTGCACAACATTATGAAGCCCATTGTTCCCTGTGATATTCAGTTTCATTACAGAAATAAGGTTAGTGATGTATTAGATCACTTTAAATAATGCATTGGCCAAAGCCTTTTTCCTCATCTCTTTTATATATGTGCTTCCTTTTTTTGTACAGAAAAAAAATAAAATTGCAACAATTACCAAATCCAATTAGCTTGGCAAACGCTTGTATATCTGATCTGTAATTGCAAGTTTGCTGCTAAATTGATTGAAATGGATGGTTTTTCCTATCTACGTTTCCTATGATTATTGGTCCCTGTGCATTATAATTATGACTTGTTTAATGTCTCAATAGAGATATGTCCTTGATCCTCAAAGAAAAAGTTACCTGATTTTTTAAAGTATTCATCTTCATATAATAGGGAACCGTGTCTCCAACTAGTGTCTATAATTACCAAAAGGCAATGCAAGCTAAGCAAAACTGTTGGGGAGAAAGAGAAGTTGGAACTCATTTCCAGTCTCATTCAAACAGTTGCAGTTCTTGCATGTGACATTATGTCTTAGTCATATTTTAACTTAAACTCTTCTCAAGAGTACAGAAGAAATTTATCGTAGAAAACACATTTTATTGTTATTTTTTGCCTCTGTAGCACCATTTATTTTTTGCCTTCCACTGTTAAAGTAGAATTTTTGGTTATTAGAGGGAGAGAGGTAAGTGGGTAACTATGACGCATTGATGCATACATGTCTCCTTAATTCTTGGTATGACTGTTTGCTTGCTTGACATTAAAATTTTGCAATTGTTAAAGTCAATGGATGCCTTTTCACTTTACTATTGGAAGAAAGATATCTGCACTCACACTTGCATACGAATCTGTTTTACTGCTTCTGCAGATGGAATTTTCATTTGGTCCCCATAAATGGTTACCTAGAGAATTATTGCTTGAAAATAATAATGTTCGTGGAAGTCATGCTCTAGGATTGCATGCTCCTGGTTATTTTGATAAAGTTCTAAATGTTGACAAGTGCTTACTGCAAACTGAACCTGCTAATAAGGTATGCAATGTTATTCTCTTATCCAGTATAAAGTTTGTATGGCCATAGAGTACTTCTATGTATTTATTGTGGAATAAATATTTTGAAACTTGCGAAGTTTGCATTCATGTGTAAAGGGAGAAGCACTATCATGGTTGGTAACATACAGAATTAGAAAGACTTCTTGAATTTTTGAGATTAATATTGGCAATTATCTGATGAAATACATTCAATTGGAGTGGAAATCAAAGAAAGTAGAAATCTCTTTGGGTTTACCAAACATTTTCCTATAAGCTTTTGCAGATTATCATATTTACGTTGGGGTCTGGAATAAAATATTTCTTTTTTTCCCCCTATTTTGCTATTTAAACTTTCCAGCAAACTTCTCTCTTAAAAAAAGTAAGAATATTTTTGTGTGGAGAGTTTCGTTGTAGCTTGTAAGTTTAGCTACATTGAGCGCAGTGATTTTGGAAATAGATTCTTTTTGGTCTGTTGTTGAAAGTGGATCCCTTATCCTACTCATCAGAATCATTTGATTGCTTATTGCATATGAATCTCCCCTTTTATTATTTAGGGGAATGTCATTTTCCTGCCATTTTGATTTGATATACAAATAGGTTCTTGCAGTGATACAAGATTGTTGGAGAGACCCACAGCTTTGTCTTTCACCCTATGATGCTCGCTCACACTCTGGATTTCTTAAGCATTTGATGCTAAGAACAGGAAGGTATAGGATATATCGTTATGTATTGTTTTTACGCAACTTTGTTTTTCAACATACATGTGGGTGCTATAGTTCTTGGATCTATACTTATGGACAATATCCATCTCATTTGTCCTACGGAGATACAGCGAACTCGTCTTTTAGACACAACATTATATGAATCCTATATTTGTCCTATGGAAATAAGCATGGGAAAGTCTAGAACATTTTCTGGTCTGTGGTGGAGTGAGAATATGTGGTGAATCAAGGGGATGCGCTGGCCTAACTAATTACTTAAACTGTGGCCAGGTATTGCTAATTTGGCTTTTGAAAAATCTGTCAAATTTTTAATATAAAGCATGCTGACAATAGCATAAAAAATTACGGAAAGTGAAAAAAGTAACTGAAATTGGAGAAAATGAACAGCTTCAATCTTGACTCCTGTTTCTCTACCTTTCCAGTATGTATAACCATTTGTGATTTCATCATTCTGAAGGTAAAGTTGGTTGATCATATATCAAATATGAATGGAAGGTTAATGACAAGAGATGCGGCACTATGTCAAAGAGTCTCTTATTTTTTCATTGTCAAACTTGTGGCATCTATGTATTCTTAATTTAAGACCTTTGATTGAACTCTTATAGGCATCCTCCTTTTTCTTTTCGACATTAACAAATATGGCTTGTTCCAGACATGTCAGCACCGGCCTTCCCGAAGTTATGGTCAATTTTGTGACCTCTTCTTACAAGCCAGAGCTGCTGAAGCCTCTAGTTGATAAAGTTTCTGCATTTCCTGAAGTGGTTGGTGCTGAAGTTTATTAATACTTTTCTTTTACCCTGTTTCTGCCCAACGCACTATGTTACTTATTCTGATTCATCTTGCCTGGCCCTTGCAAAGGACGATTAAGATTTGTTGCAGTAATCTCTATTCCAGCAGAATGGATGAGGAACATATACTGTCGAGTGAGGGCAGGAATTACTGAGCTTACTTGGACTGATGCTTTCTAGGTTTTGTTCTGGTTCTTGTGAGATTCCATGACCTGTCCCTAAATACTGCTTACTGAAGCTTGGTATGGACCTTGAGAGGAATAACTGAAGGATGAAAGATTTTTTCAGGAACTCTTACACATTCAATATGAATTAGTTTTATTGGTGGACTTTAGGATTTCTTTGATGAGCTGATTTTGTTTTGTGTCACTATTCTCAATATGATAACATAGGACTCTTAGACATTCAATAGAAATTAGTTTTATTGCTGAACTTCAGGATTTCTTTGATAAGCTGATTTTGTTTTGTGTCACTGTTCTGATTATGATAAAAAAGTTGTTTATTATGTAGTCTTTTTTCTTCGAATGTGATATTGACTCAAATTTTAAAGCTAGGCTGGTAAGGAGCTTTGTGGGAAATTTAATCTTTTTGCTTCTAAGTTGTTCTTTTACATCTATTATTTTTTTAGTGTTATCCTAATTTTCATATGTGAGAATGATAGGTAAGCATCATAAACAATGTAAATACTTCTGTTGGAAATACATCTGTTGGGGAGGAAGAACACACTTTGTATGGGAAATCTAACATTACAGAGATTCTAAGAGGGCTTACGTTTCAAATATCAGCAAACTCTTTCTTCCAAACAAATACACATCAGGTATGCATTTTGCAATATGTTAAGAAATTCAACATGCTTTTGACAACTCAGATCTGCTTCGTGTTTTTCTTAAATTTAATCATGGTTATTATTGATGATAATTAGGTAACTTTTTAACTTTGTTAGGCAGAGGTATTATATAAACTTATAGGAGAATTTGCTGGCATTAAAGGAGATGGCTCAGAAATTGTCCTTGACCTGTTTTGTGGGACAGGTACTATAGGCCTGACGCTTGCAAGAAGGTAATATTATCTCATTGACCCCCACCCCCAAAAAAAAAAAAAAAACAAAGCAAAAAGAGTCAAATTACTAAAGGATAACAGTAGCATCTTATCTCATGATATTCTAAGCTGGACAATATTCTGATATATATTTTTTATTTCTCAGTGTCAGACATGTTTATGGCTATGAAGTTGTGCCACAAGCCATTGCAGATGCCCGTCTTAATGCCAAGATAAATGGCATTGAAAATGCCACATTTGTCCAAGGAGATCTTAATAAAATTGATGAAAATTTTGGGAAAAATTTTCCTAAGCCGAATATTGTAATTTCAGGTTTGTTCCTCATAGTTCTCTTATTTTGTTGGTTAAATTACTAATAACTCTAATAATTTAAAAGTTCTTACTTTGACCACCTAGGAAATGAGTGAAATGAGTCCTTATGGTTTCTGCTTTGGCAATTAGCTGTCCAACTTTCAGCATTTAGCTTGTGAACTACTCCTCTGGTCTTATTTATAAGGCAGAGAGAAATTTTTTTTTCTTGGTCCTATTTATAAGTCACACATGAATGTATTATTTTGCCCTTCATTTATTATAGTGTAGATAGTTATTTTTTTTAAAGGTTGATATATTAAATAGGGGTAAAGTTGGAAAGTTGTTATGCTTTAGTGGAGAGTTAATGCAGTTTAAAGTTTTTCTTGGTTTGTGTGAAATATTTTGGAAGTGCCTTATAAATAGGACTGGGGGAGTATTTACTACAAAGTGGTTTTTGTCATGTGTTGAATGTTCATGTGAGTTAATTGCCATAAATAGGATTACTCTAGGATATATGAAATAAGGTAAAAAAATTGATGGGGAAGCCTACTTTGTTAACGAATTTGAGTTCTTTCAATAACGTTTTTGAGGTTCTCTATACTTGAACATTAATGTATTATCTTTATCAGACGTATAATTTAGATATAAACTTTTGAATTTTGTTGAAAAAGTTTTAAATAATTTAAATATTTAGATTGCTTGATTTGTTTCTTAAAAGCAAGCTGGCTATAATAAAGTTGATGTTCTGGAAACTTGAATTTAACAAACTGTACCGATTTTACAAACATTTGGGAAGAACTTGCATTCTTTTGATATTTAATGTAAAGGGAGACATAGTAGCGTGTGCTGGTGTTTCCCAAAAAAAAAAAAAAATCATGATAATTTTGATGAATACATTTTAGTTTCTACATAGTTGAGATGCCGAAAGAGCAACCTTGGCTTCATTTAAGTGATAACACGCTGGCTATATACTCTTTAGATCTTGACAATAAGTTGAGATTCGTATTGAGACTCACCGCTGATCCTCTTATGTTCTGTAAAGATGTAGCATCATTTCCAAGTTCTTAAGCTGTTTAATTGATGCAGACCCAAACCGTCCAGGCATGCACATGAAGTTGATTAAATTCCTTCTAAAACTTAAGGCACCACGCATAGTGTATGTGTCATGCAATCCCGCTACATGTGCACGTGACCTCGATTATCTTTGCCATGGCGTGGTATGTATTGATATTGGCACTACTACCACCACCTTTAGCCTTGTTCTTTCAGATTCAATAATTTGGTTTGTGGAAAATTTTGTGCAGGCAGAGCAGAATATAAAAGGATGTTACAAAATAACAAGTCTACAGCCGGTAGATATGTTTCCACACACTCCTCATATTGAGTGTGTTTGTCTACTGGAGCTTTGTTGATCTTTACTCCCGAAACCATTCAAGGATAGGTACCATATCTAATTCTCTGCTTGATTTGCGACTGGTTTGGGTGTCTGATATATTCTGTGCGATTGTATTATTGTTTGAAACATTAGTGCACCTTTTCACCTGGTTATGATGAGGAAAAGGAAAATGTCGTAACAAGTGTCTACTTTCTTATTAAATGTGGGGGCAAACTGTAACCCTGATTCTTGTCATAAAAATGATTCCAAAGTACAAAATTGGAAGGATTAATGCACTGTGAATTTATGTTTCTCTGCAGGATTTCCTACATTTACATACTTACATCCTTGGCCATAAGAAACCACATCCAGATCACTAGAACTTGCTTACTAATATTGTGCAGCATGGCAGAAGTTGGCTTTCTCTTCCTTCCTTGTTCATCCTACCTTTGAACTCCTTCAAGTTTCTAAAGCGTCCTTCAGGAGAAAATTAGCTTGATAAAAGATGTTAGTCATGATAAATCTTCAAGATGATATAGCTGGGCTACAAAATTCTTGTCTTGCAAGGTGCGACTAAAATATATGTTGTGCTCCCTGAACTGTTGCTTTAGTCTACAAAATATATAGGAGGTATGGTAGCCAATCGTGAGTGATTACTACATTTTTCAAAAAAATTTATGTTTATGCAGGACTTCAAAGGATTGGACTAGTCGATAGGAGGAAGTCCATTCCCTAACATTAGAGGTTTGGGCAGGATGTTCAACATGATTCGTTTGTAAATTTTTTTATAGGAAGCTTACAAATTACTTTGAAGAGCTATGCAGCTTGTCATGCTGGGTATCAAAATGAGAAGTAAAAGGCTTCTGAAGGTGCGAAGATGATATATGAGTTGGAGAATTAGAAATTTCTTTTTGGCCTTCGCTTCAAAAGGAGTGGCTGTGCTCTCCTTGTTGGAGTTGTTTAGGATATGCTGGAAGGGTTCTAGCAAAGGGAATGGTTGTATTTTCTCTAGTGTAAACATATCGAATTTTTAAGATTATTTTGATTGGTCTTTCTGGTCGAGGATCTTTTCTTGGCAGTCCACTGAATCTCATTGAGGAGTTTAAGCATTCTCACATAATGTCATGGACTATTCATGATAGCATAATCAGGGCTATGGGAAACTAAATATACTTATGGGCAGGTGAAGTTAGCTTTTCCAACATATTCACTAAATTCAAACCATCTTTGTATGTTGTACTGTGTTTCGCCGGTTCTGGTTTTCTTAGTGTTTAAAGTTGTTCTTAAATCAACAGACACGAAGTCGTCCTGTTGATAAAAGTTAATTCAAACAAAAGGGAATCGTATTTCACCATATCGATTCACCTAATCATAAGATATTAGAATCAAATGAAAGATCTTTGTGAAGAATGCAAATTGCTAAAGAAGGTAGAGCAAGACAAGTAGCGGGGAAAATAATTACTGAACAAAATTGGAATATTACCAAAATATTTCAACTGAAATGGCATAATATAGAATAGATTAATCTCAAATATTTCCTTTCTTCTTGTATCGACCTAAATATTCTAGCTACGGATTCTCTTGGTGACTTAGAATTGAAAGGTATGGTTTTGATTATTTGTGTCTGATGTTCTTCAACAACGTGGGCCTTTTGATGTTCTTATGATGCCCATAATGTTGGTGCCATAGGAAACAAAGAAAGCACATTTGCAGGAATATTTGAACTGTGATGGCATAGTATAAATATACCTGTCAGAAGTGTGTCCTTTCTTCTTGTATTGACTTAAATATTCTAGCTGTTGATTCTATTGTTGACTCTGGAGTGTGAGTTATAGCTTTGATTATTGATGGCTGATGTTCTTCAACAGCTTGGGCCTTCTGATGATCTGATGATGCCCAAAATGTTGGTGCCATAGGAAACAAAGGAAGTGCACCCCTTTTGTCCTCTTTGGTGGACTACAGGGCTATTTGAACTGAAATGACATGCTATTGATTAGCCTAATCACAAATATTTTCTTTCTTCTTGTATTGACCTAAATATTCTAGCTGCTGATTCTATTGTTGACTTGGGATTGTGAGGTATAGCTTTGATAATACGTGGCTGATTTCCTTCTACAGCTTGGGCCTTCTGTTGATCTGATGATGCCCAAAATGTTGGTGCCATAGGAAACAAAGGAAGTGCGTCCCCTTTCATCCTCTTTGGGGGACTACTGCCTATACTTGTCTGTAAATCTTTATCTTCTGACGTGTGATTATCATTTGTAACGTGTCTTGACATCACTTGACTTATCTGGCTGGACATGTTAGATGAACTTTGGTACAATATGGCAGAATTGACAACTCCAGTTGATTGGTAATTTTCAGTAGTACCTTTAGATTGCATCTTGGGGGGAGGGCTTATTTGCTCATGAGCAAAAGCAGATACAGATGATGGATGCATGACGGCAGGGCCACATGGTGGAAATACATATGGAACATGAGTTGCATCCTGAACATCCTTATTTCCTGGGGTGAGGCTTATAGGGTTGCAAGCACTATATACTGGTCCCATCAAACCTGTATTTGGAGGGCATTGTCCTACAATGGGCTTGTATACAAGGCCTTCGGAAGGAGACATGAAGGGCACTAACCACTGATTTCCTGGTGCTGGGTAGATATAGCATTGGGATGGTTTGGTGTTGTTAGTCGGAGCGGGAAGGGCTAGTTGATTGTTTCCTGAGTGATGACCATAATTTGGAAGCTGAACACTTGGGGGGGCTTTGCTCATGCTATTGATCCCAGGAAGGGGAAGTAAAATATTTTCAGCACATTCAGCAGGAGTAGGCTTCTCAAGCTTAGTGTTGTTCAGTTTGGCGTTTGAGGATGGTTGTTCTATGATGTAGTCAGATTGTAGTTTCTTGGGAGCCGATTCTTCTAGCGAAGGTTTGCTCAATAGAAGCTTATCTTGAATCAAGAGACTGGGTGACCCAGCAATTAGTTTTTGTACCTGCTTTAGATTGAAGAAACATTCTAGTTACATCCCAGAATCTGACAGTGTGTTTGGTACATAAAAAACAATCTTTAGATAATAGGAAAAGTTGACAAAAAAGGAATTTTATTGTGTCCAAAAGAGATTCTCATGTTCATGAGATTGAGTTTTCCCGTTTCTATTCCTTTTCCTGTTTCCATTTCATGTCAAACAGGCCATCGGGGTACAAACATGAAGAAACGCTATTATAAGTTCATAAGTGACATATAATAGTGCCTGCTGCCAGATATTTCTTCATGAAATACACACAAGCAGGCAAACGTAATATATGGGAAAAACAGAGAATACCTTTATCAGTCTATGCAGCTCGAACACTTGATGAACGAAAACTTTCTGTTGACTGAAAATAGAAACCACAGTCAGGTCAAAGTAGAGTGCATAATAGAACCAAAGAAGCAAAGAAATAATAATCAAGTGAAAGGGCAAAAATCTATCAATTGACTTTAAATAACGAATCACTTGTTCAAGATTAAAATTAAAAAAAAAAGAAGGTACAGAACGGGGAGTAATAGTTTGGGTTTTTAAGCAATATATTTGTATGATATTTGTGAGTGAATTAGGCATCATAAATAATTTAGGATTGTGTAAAAAAGTTTAGGATAATGTAGCTATAGGTGGGTTGCTTATTTATCTCTAATACCAATGAAATTGATTTATCTAATGCTGAAAAATACCAGTTAAACCAAAAAGAAAAACCCCCTTTTTCACTGCCATCAATTCCTCTCTCTCTTTCTTGTTCTGTGTTAGTCTTGCATGAGGGGTTCACCCCATAAGACTAAACAGATATAGTGTGACGGAGAGTCGGAGACGGACCATGCCAAAGGAACTAACGGCTGGCTGAATTAAACCTCAGTAAAACAGTATTATATAATGGCTATATGGAGCCTCCATTAATTCTTAGAAGTTTCCCTCCCAAATCAGTTATTAACTGATTTTCCTTCCCTCTTGGGCCTCTTGTGTGCATGCCGTTCTTAGAAGTTTTCTTTGCAAAGGTTGCTCTCTTGGCTGGACATTAGAAGTTAACAAGTCCTCGCATTATGAGCTTCATGCTAGGGCAAACTAGTGCTCTAATACCAAATTGATACAGGACAAAGGGAAACAGGGGGAAGGAAGAAGGAGAAAGAGGGCGGAGAGTAAGACAATTTTAGAGAGAGAGAGAGAGAGCAGAGGGAGAATAAAACTTAAGGGACAAATATGATAACAAGTCTCAATCAAATTTTCAGTAGGCTAAAGTCTGAGCTCTAAATAATTTTATAGCTACTTAATTTAAACTAACCCATATGAGAGATAAGATAGGATAAAAATCCTGATACAATTTTTTTGTAAAAATTAAAGATAATTGTTAAAATATAAAATAAATTTAATTAAATTCTCTCTTTTCATAAGCTTAACATTGGTCTTCCATTGCCGACCATGACCTCCCCTCACTCCCTTTATCTGTAAATCTGTAACACAAGGCCTATACATCGTTTTGAAAATCTTAAAAAACACAGTTGCCTTCTCCAAGGATACCAACAAATTTCTCTTTAAATTCGTAGGACGCAACTTCTAAGCAGACAATGATTTCATTCATGTGAAACAAGTGATATTTCACCTGTAGCATACACCAATAAGCTGCTATATTTTTCTATATTCTAGAGGGGGACTAAAATTACAATCAAATCATCTTGGAGATGAGGAAGTCCACAAGTAGGAGTTTAAGTAACTCATGGTTTTCTGGGAACACTAACTCTAGCAACCAATTTAGCTATGTAATCCATAATAGTTTAATGGTAAACAGAATTAAAGGCTGAATTATAAGTAAACACTAGCAGACAGGAAACTTTACTTGATGATAGTTGCTCTTGCTCTCCAGAATTGCTTTTCCCCTATGACTCCCATAACATCATCAGGAGTGATTTTCAAACCTACTGCATAGTCTGGGATGCTCTTACTCATAGCATCATAATGTCTATACGTATCTTCATTTTTATGCCCATCGATCTTGCCCCAGAAGAAATTTCTACCTAATTCTAAAACATCAGGACATTTATGAACATCAGTTGTTGCCGGCTTCTCCAAATAACCATCCCTAAGGTTGATTTTGTCCCCATAGGCTTCAACCTCTTCATTGGTCAGGCCATTGCTACCCTGCAATATTTTCAAGCCGTCTGCTGAAATACTTCTAAAGTCTTCCATAAAAGATGAATGTGCTTTCTTTAGTTGTTTAGGAGTTCTAATTTTGACTGATGAGATTGATGATTCATCTGTCATATCACCAAAACCAGCTAATGGTTGAGCAGACCCGTCCTCCGGCAGATCAGTTTGACTGACTTCTGTATGATCGTCTATCTGGTTCTCATATCTTGCTGACACAAGTTTTATGGGTCTAGTTAAATTCACCTTCTTACTGAACGAATTTTGACTTATAAGTGAACAGCTTGATTTACAGTGAGGAAGTTTGTCCTCATCTTCCTCATTCTGGCTGATGCTGCAGCATGAATTTTTCCCACGGGCAGAGACTGGGGTTACCAAAGCATCACCATGCTCATAATTTTTAACAGAACTGTTACAGCTGATGGGACCATCTGGCTGAAACATTGCATTTACAAGTCAGTACGATAGGAACATGTAGTTCAAAATATCTTAACTCTTTGGTTTCATGGGTTTTACCATCAACTTGAAGTTCACGGCTCTGGATTGATAAGTATGAATCTTCTCAGCCAGATAACAAGATACACCAGAGTTGCAGAATTGGATGCCTTGACTGCTACCAACCTGTGTGACCCAGTATAGCCATTCAGATCAAAACGACAGCAAGGTGTGAACACAATGCAATGTGCATCAAAATGTTGATCTTTAAGTGATAATGTCAATTGATCTTACTATTTATATACTGCAAAAGATTTTGTGATGGGGGAAAAAGGAAAACCAAACTGTGTATACTGTATAGTATCATCGAAGAAATTGAAGAAAGCTTGGATTTTTTTTAATTGAGGAAAAACCTTGAGCAGCATTAATGGACTCACTTTGCCAGACAATGAAGGAACTGGGAAATTTTTTGCTAGCAAAGGAGGAAACTTGGGTGGTGATCCAGGAGCAAGAGATTGAGAAGGGATGGCGAATTGCTCATAGAGAGCCATCTTGTTCCTTGGAGGGGCTTTTGGTCCTCCTTTATCTGCATCTTTAACATGCAGCCTAGGAAACATTGGGCTGATCTCCTTTACCTCTTCAATTCCTCCCTTCATTCTTCTCCTTCCTGACACTCCTAATCCACTCCCAAAAAGTTCTTAATCCCACCAAACTCGGAAGACCTCACGTGTGTATACTTTTCAGAAAAAATTTGGTCCAGTGAAAAACTAACAAACACTTGGAAAGCATTACAGTTTTAACCTTCTCTAAGAAAACAAGTTCTTTCCGGAAAACACAGTCCTTAAAGAACAAAATCAAAGAATGAGAATATCAACAACACTAAAAACAGATCAATCCACTTCAAAGAAATAGAACTTTTGATCATAAACCATTAGGTGCGGGGAAGAAAAACCAAGAAGTACCCACTTTTCAAAATTCGAAGTTTTCGCTAAACCGTATATAGAGATCAAACAAGATATCAGGGAAAAGACCAAAAGCGTATTATTAACAGTGAAGGAAATAGCTTTTGAAGATGAAGGAATCTCTTTTTTCGTCCCCTTAAGTCTGTCACAGAGATTAGCTTCAAAACCACCATTATCAAGGTAAATGATATCTGAAATATAGGAGCAAGTTGGTAATTTGAACGAGATAAGATTGGGAAATGCGTTTTAAAGGCAGTGACCGAGTCTCTTCTCTACACATATCGCAGTGTTTGGCGATGTGCAAGGCGAAGAGACTGCTTCATAACAACACGTTGAAGCTGTAAGAAATTCGGTCAATCTTTTTTTGTTTTCGACAGTAACTTCGGTCAATCTTACTAGTTATTACACGTATGAATCCCATGAAACTCGGTTTTGGTTTCCATGCAATGCAACGATTGGATTCAAATTACAAACTAGCAAATCAAATCTCGTACGTATTTTATATGCAGATAATTTGTACTTTTAAAAACAAAATCTTTCTGAGGCACATTGTTGAGCGTCAAATGTTTTTTTCCTTTTTAGACCAAAAAGTAGGACGTCAAATGTTATACTCCCATCACTTGTCATGTGTACAAGAATTGCATATTTATAAGGAAGAATTACAATCAAGTCTAAAAAAAAAAAATTACTAAAAAGTCTTAATAACAACTTGAGGAGCTTGTAATGATAAGTCTTAGAATAGAAAATGATAAACTCTGAGATTTTTTTTTTGTAATTTTTTTTCCTTAGGACCTCATTGTAATTCTCTCTATTTATAAGATAGAAGTATACATTTGGTCATTTAATTTATATAAATTTTTCATTTGAATCCTTAATTTAAAAAAAATATATTTTCAGTCTTTTAACCTTAAAATCTTCAATGTTACATTTTTTTTTGTAATAATCATACTTATTTGAAAAATTAAATTTAATATGTTAGCATGTGAGAATATTTTATCAACATTTAGAATTTCATTGTCATTATTTTATTGTTAGTGATTTTAGGATGAAATAACTTTTTCTATTTTATCAACATTTAGAATTTCATTGTCATTATTTTATTGTTAGCGATTTTAGCATGAAATAACTTTTTCAAGTTAAGAACCAATCTAAAATTTTGTAGAAAGTCATTTACTACCTCCTGTCCAAATTATAAGATCTCATTTGTAATTTATAAACGAGGTCTTATAATTAAGATGTATATTTTTATTTCTTTATAATAGAAAATAATTTTAGATATATTCCTTTCTTGTATTGAACTAGTTATATATATATATATATATATATATATATTGCCATCAAGTATTGAATTGGCTATAATTACACTAATGTATTTTAGTTATATATGTCAAGATATTAAAAATATTAACCTTTAAATTTTAACCACTACTACTTGGCCATAGTTATAAAATCTCATTTATGATCTACAAACGATGTCTTATAATTAGGATTAGATATAATAATTTTTTATACTTAATTAATTAAAGAGGATAATGTTCAATTTAATTTTCTCTATTTTGGAAAATTATTTGAAACATATACCCAATAAGGAGCTTAATTCCTATCTTAGTTTCGATGCAATTAATGACTTCATAGTTTCAATGATTAGAATTAAAAGAAAATGTCAAAAAAGCTTGACTTGATTAATCGATTTCATCACATGGTAATTAACCTCCTATTGATTCAGGACACGTGGTGTGGAAATCGGATGATGCTACTAACTTGTTTGACTTTTATTTTAGTCTTAAATATAAGACTATGATTTACTTTGTTTATCATATTTATCTATTTTTTACTAAGATATCCTTGTTTTACTAGTAATTCTAACCAATACACTTGATGAGCAATGATATTTTAAGAAACACAATGCCTATTTATTAAAAATAATTAACATAACTAATTTTTTAATTTACTTAAATTAATTATCTACCTTTTATATTAGGGATCGGAGATAGTAATTAAAATGGACAAGGCTTGTATACGAACATCCTTATGAAACAACACATGGGTTTTAAGATAAGTCATGGCTCTCAGCTCAAAAAAATAAAAAAGGGTTCTTCTTTTTTTTTTTTGGTTTAGAGTTAGTTTAGATAAATAAGAGAAATAAAACTGATTAGGATCTCTTATTTATGATGAAATTTAACTCATATTAGCTCTTATATTGAGCAGCGGATGTAGTATTTCAATATTAAAAATTTCTTGACAATTCTTCTGTCTATTGGATTTCAAAATCTCTCTCTCTATTTTTTGTCTTTCATTTATTATAGTGTGTAAATAGTTTTTTTTAAAAGGTATATATATTAAATTGGAGTAAAATTAAAAAATTAATACAATTTAAGATTTTTTTTAACTTATGTGAAATATGGTGAAAGTATCTTATAAATAGGACGAGAAGAATATTTTTTTTCCAATTGAATATTCCAACTTCCCACCTCATGGTTAAAAAAACTTTAAGCTGTTTAGTGGTAATTGGATTACAAGACCCTGACAATGAATTTCAAAATCTTCGAATAATAGAGAGATGTGTTTATGTCTTAAGATCTTGGTCCCTCCCCGCACTATATCATTATCAGTTTTATATGTTACATGAGACTTAAATTGTAGGAGGGATTATAATACAAATCCTTCTGAATTTTGTAATCTGCTTTCATGTATCAATATATTATAATTTTTTCCCCCAAAAAAAAAGTTCCTTTTCTTTGTTTGAAGGTATCTTCAATCTATTCATCATAATTCGTTGCTATAAGAATGAAAAGGAAAATATCATCTTATTGGAAATCCCAATTATGAAAAATTCCCTTTCTTCCACTTTACGCCTAGAAAACATACTATGGTTATGAAGGAAGACCTTTTAGTCCAAAGTAGAATTAGCATAAAATATAATACACTATTTCTCATTCTTAATATAAGATTTACTTTGTTATTCAATTTCACTACTTTGATTTTTGTCATTAGATATTCATGATTTGGACAATAAAAAATAATAATAAATAGGAGTTAATTCATAAAATTAGGCGTCCATCATACAATGCAAATCTTTTGATTACAGATGTTATATTCTACATAAATTGATAAGAGGAAATTTACCTCATTTTTCCTTGACAATTTTATTTGACGACACTCTTAAATTTGAATGCAGGAAGAAGCACTTACAAATCACACCCGCACTCACATATATTGTGATTAATGAACTTATACTATAATTAATTAGTAAAGTTATAAGGAGAAATCACATGTTTGATTCCACAATTCAAAAAATAAAAATAGTGAGTTGGATCATTCTATTTTCCCACCTATAAATGGATGCTTGTATATGAGAAATGGAGAGGGAAGGGGGAACTTGCTTGTAGGACGACGAGGACAAGTCATAGATATGTAAATTCCTTTTTCAAAGATAGATGGCGACCACATCGCATCGTAACCTTTTCCTATCTTCTCATCTTCACATTCTGCCCATTCCATTTTGTACCAACCCTTTTATTTATATGCTCTCGGATGCTATCACATATTCAACAAGAAAATGCAAATATAATAAAGGTTAAAGTATAAAATTTGTTTAGAAAGTTTTTCACTCGAAAGTGTTGAGTATCTGAGAGTTTTTTAGAATGCAAATTTACTCTAAAAATTTAAAATTGTAACAATATTATCATTTAATGTTAAAAAACTAATGTTAGGTATTAAAATAGTGATGTTGATTATCAACATTTTTAATGACAAAGAATAATATTGTGATGATTTTAACAATATTGCCCTTTGTCATTAAAAATGTGTTTTGCCTTGAAAATCAGGATTATGTGAAACCCAACCTATGCACATCCTTAATTGAATTATTCCTAATTATTAATAAGATACTCATCCGATCCTAAATATAAGACTCTTATACCAGTATGTATAAGGGTATTATATTTAGAACTGGAGGAGTACTACTTTTAGTCCTTAGTGTCTACTTCTAGTTCTCAACATAAAATTTAGTTTATACTGACACTTGCTGACAAAAATGAAAAAAAAAAAACTCATGCAAGCAATATATATATATTTGAAGATAGAAAATAAAAGGGAAAAAAAGGGTTAGAGCTGCTATTATTGAGGGGTATTTGGGTTTAGTAAAAAGTGCTTTTAAAATTTTTTTTTTAAATCGAAATAAATTCTTTTACATATTTATTTTTATACCATAAATATATTTTTAAAGTTATGTTTTTGATTCCATTCAAATACCTCCTGAATTAAACCTGAAATAGACCCTGAGAACATAAAATTTGAGGGAATAAAATAATATTATCAGGATAACGTTAAGATAAATTTAAGGAAGAGGAGTGGGATCAGATGGATCACATGGTCCCATCTCCTGACTACAACTTCTCCGTTTTGATATTCCATTCCATGTGACCGACGTCTATCTCATCACATTTATATCCAATCAAAGATTGCCACGTAGGAATAAGGGTGCTGACTTCACGTGAGGATGCACTGTTCAAATTGGAAAACGGGTACCGTTTATCTAAAGCGTAACACATATACCTGCAGGGATTGGTCTACATGATAAGCGGCTTGGTACCGCTTAAACGAGCTCTCGAGTTCGAGTTTCAACGTATATAGAAATCCCTATTAGGAGACTTATCCACCATAGCCAAGTGTGCGACGTGGGTCGGATCCAGATGTAACCGGAACAAAATTCTGGTGAACTGAGTGGCAACAAAAAAAAAAGTGTAACACATATATTTAATTCCAATATTTTTATCTCAAAAATAAAACAAAACAAGAATATTATTGAAATTGCCTATTTTAAGGTAAATAATTTTGTAAATTAATGCTAAAATCAAAACTAAAACAAGAAATTAATAATGAAGCTAATCTAGTTAATGATAGAATATAGAATAATATACGTGTTGACAATATCGTCTCATTTATGTATTATTTAATGGATAACCATCTAAACTGAATCCACACATCTATATTTTATATTGTCT
Organism: Neltuma alba; assembly: GCF_004799145.2. Taxonomy (NCBI): domain Eukaryota; kingdom Viridiplantae; phylum Streptophyta; class Magnoliopsida; order Fabales; family Fabaceae; genus Neltuma; species Neltuma alba. The sequence goes on along the minus strand of NW_021637514.1, from coordinate 72,272 downwards.
ATCTAATATGTATAAATAAACTTGAATTAATTATAAATTGAAAATAATATATAATTTAACTCAAATTTAATGCTATGCATAAGCCTATCATTTACTATATTTAAAAAATATTTAACTGAAAGAAATGAGTTTGTGTTCATTAAAATTGTCATTACCTGATTGTATATAATAATACAATAATATCATTATGAGAAAATGATTTTTGTTAAAAAAAAAGAAGGTAAAATCACTGAATACTTGATATTAGAGCTTGAATGGAGTGAAAGGAACTTAATATTCTTTTAATAAAATTAGATATCCAAATGTTACAAGTAAAAGATTATACTAGAAGAGTTATTCACTTATTCTTTATAGAAATTTGAAATTAAATTATTTTATAATATTAAATATTAAAAAAATGCTATTAGACAAATTTTTTTTTTAGGGATAAGACAGCTCATGTCCACTAGAATGACCCTGAAATAAGGCAGGGGCGTGATACAGAACGGACATTCATTAATTATGATTTTGACAAATTTTTTTTAAAATTAAAATGACATTTTTTTCAGTAAAAATAATCCTGTTCAAAACACTATTAAATATACATGCAGTGTCCTTCAAAAATTTAAATATTGGTTCATCTCAGGTTAGGAAATTTTCTCATTTATTTCTACACGCGTTCTCGTTTCCAAATGGACCACTTGGCCCAGATGTCAGGGCCCACCGAAATTGTTTCCATTGAGGCTGCCCTCATTCACACTCTGCCTCAGGGTCAAACCATCAATTCCCAATAATTTGCAAGTATTTTATTATTATATTAGCATACATTATTCCTCCTTATTTTCTTGGGAAAAATATTTACATTATATTAATCATTTTAATGAAAAAAATAATTTTTTAAGATTTAAAAAGATACATTATGTTGGCAAAAAGAATACATTACAATGTCATTTTGTGCTGCAAAAGATAAATTGCAATTACATCCAAATACTACTAAACTTAAAATTTTAAGAAACATGTAGTTTCATAAGTTATGTTGTTAATTAAATAAATAAACATTTGTGTATTTTGTTTAAGATAAAAGAGGCCATATAACTGTTTATTCTCCTTAATGATTGTAAATGATAGTTGAATTAACTCCTCCGTAAATTTTTTTTTTATCAAAACAATTATAATTACCAAAGATGATTTGAGATGTGTATGGTTTTTTGGAAAAAGGGTATGTGATTAATTTAATAATAGTTATATTATTTACTTAAAATATAATAAGTTGATAATAATAAAAGAAAAGCCAACATAGTTGACTCAAACTTCATTTTCATTAATAGAGAGGGAAGGGAACAAGATCTCGATAAGCTGAAATCATGAATGACATTTTAGATAAATTTTGGTCAATCAATTTGTGCCCTTTAAACCGTTTTGTTGAGCTTCTCACAACATAACTAAAGAGACCATATCTATGTTGTCTAACTACCATGAGGTCAAAATTTTGGACATGGATTAAAAGCAAAATCATATCTCTTGTTTTAAATTATATTCTATTTTTATTACGCTCTTTGTTGAATTGAATTAGATAACAAGGGGGAGGAATTGAGGAATATTGACAATAAGAACAGAGATTTGTTTAGCAAAAGTCATTGGAACCCATTCATACTGAGCTGTAATGATGGCTAGCATGTGATAAGACCCATCTCAGCATATTTGAGAGTGCACTTAGCTAAAAGAATTGTATACCCAACTTGCCTTCTTCTTCATACTTTTTTTAAAAAAAAAAAATTTTTTTTGAGCAAATAGCAGAAGGAATTTAATGTTCCTTAACTGATAGTGGAAATTTTCAATCTCATGAATTGAAAAAACCCATGTTAGTAAAACTATTTATCTAGATTAGTGAACAAATATTGAGATATATGCTTGTAAGCAAGATCCAGGTTGAAAGAGAACTTGGGTTTGCATAGATGTACCCAGAAAGGAATTCCGTAAAAATGTGAAGAAAATAATGTTAGGTTGCAGAAAGTTTGAATCTTTACTTCTGTACTGTGATTCTGATTTTATCAGTATAGATTCCTCTTGAAGTCCCACAAAGCCTTCACTTTCAGTTTGAATGCTTTGATGAGTGGTAGAAAGATGACCCCATTATCTTTATATAAATATGTGTGTGTCACAAGTTTACAAGAATGTAGCAGAAAGTGAAAACATCACAGGCCATGATTAAAACTATGATTAAAACAGAAATCTTTTGGAAAGAGTAAGTGATATTAGTATTAGAATTAGAAGATGCTCTCACTTTCCCTGTAATTTTCACTGCAACTTTATAGTGCGCATGAGAACTTGCAATATGCAGAACAAATCAAAAGGAGGTCAGAGCCTTTACCCCCTTAAAAAGAATACAAGTGATTAAAAAATAACATAAAGATATATATATATATATATATATATATATAAGCTAATAAATAACCAGTTTCAGATTCAAAAATTCCTCTCTCTCTCTTTCTCTCTGCTCTATCTCATTCATTCATATGCTCCCCATCTGCAAAATTTAGTCTCACATAACGCACCCATCTGACCCAAAAAGCCTTATCTTTTTTCAAAACTATAATATTTTATTAGTGCCTATTTATTATTAATAGTGTCTTGACGCAGTTGTCCAAGTACCAATATATTTCTTATTAAATAAATCTCACACCATTTGTTCTTCCTGTTTATATAAGCTTCTCTTCAACAAACTAACATCATTTCTGCTGCAGGTCTTCCATGGCAACTCATGAAGGTACATCCTTTCTTCTTTCCTTTGTATACTCTGTCTTTCGGTTCTTAGATGTATCCTCTCTCTCTCTATACGCGCACGCACTCAAACACACAATCAACCAAAAGCTCCATAGTCCAGTGCTCAAAGTTCAATTTCCATATCTGATATAAGCTTTGGTTGTTTTTCTTTTATTTTATTACAGTTTTCATCATATTCTGAATCAAAAGAAGCTCACATATATATAAAAGTTGGGTATCAATTATGTTCTGCTCTGTTTCTCGCGTTAAAGACTCACACCTGGTTTCCTGAGTTGGCTAGCTCTTGAATTCATATTCTGGTGTTGACAGCAGTTAGATCTAGAACTGGTAAGTCCTTCAACGCTTAATCATTGTAATTTATCTTATATAGTTGACACCTAAATCGGGTCTGTTTTATATATACACATACTCATGCATACACAAATAATGAACTTTCATCTGACTAGATCTCTGAATTCTTGAAATTTGTATCAGAAGTTATATTTAGTCCTTATCAATGGATGGTCTAAGTTGGGATGCCTCACATGCTGTGGAGAACCTGCCCATGTTTTGGAGCAATATAGAACAAGAAGAGCTTGAAGCAAGCTTGAATCCAAGCTTTCCTAATAATCCAATGCAAGAGATGCAGCCTCTAACGGGTCGTCATCATCATCATCTATATGCAAATTCTGGAAAAGGATTGATCAAAGAGATGGTTCAATTATCGGAAGCTGAAGCAGAATTAGCAGCTACTACAAGTTCAAAGACAAATCTGTCACAGCTAGTAGGTGGGTCCAGCTGGGCTGGTGGATCTTACAGTATGAATAACCCATTTGGTAATTTTGATCCTCCAGAATTCAACATGGCCCACCAACATCCACAACTTGTCAATAATGGCTCAAAAAATGGTACCTTCTCTGCTGAGTCACTAGATTGCTTGCTCTCAGCTACAAATAGCAACACAGACACATCTGTTGAAGATGATGGAGTCTCCATGATCTTATCTGATTGCAGAAGATCAAACTTATGGAGCTTTAATTATAACAATGGAGGAAGTGAATCCGAGAGTACTACTAATGCTACCAATGCTGACCATGAAACATTATCTCAGGGTTCCTCAGATCTTTATGCAAATCAAGCTATAAAAATCGCAGAATCCACCAAGACTAAGTGTTCAAAAAGGAGCATTGATGATGCCTTTGACCAATATCCCTACTTCAACATTGAAGAAGGTGGTTCAAGTTCATTCAGGCTCATTAAAGAGAATGACAACAACAATCCACCAAAACCCAAAAGACCCAGATGGGATTCTAAGCTTCCAACTTCTTCAAACATCAATTTCAAGCAGCCCCATTCATCAACATCATCTTCCATGGAAGAACCAGACCCAGATGCCATAGCACAAATGAAAGAGATGATATACAGGGCTGCAGCGTTTAGGCCTGTGAATTTAGGAATGGAGGTGGTGGAGAAGCCAAAGAGGAAGAACGTGAGGATATCAACAGATCCTCAAACTGTGGCTGCAAGGCTGAGAAGAGAGAGAATAAGTGAAAGAATTAGGGTTTTGCAGAAATTGGTTCCCGGTGGAAGCAAGATGGACACTGCTTCAATGCTTGATGAAGCTGCAAATTACCTCAAGTTTCTAAGGTCACAAGTGAAAGCACTAGAGAGTCTAGGAAGCAGAGTTGAGGCTATGAGTTGTCCTCCTACTAGTATTGCCTACTCTTTTAACCCTTCTTTTCCCAGGCAGTTTAACCCTAGCTACCACATCGAACATTAAAATTCAAAGCCAAAATGGTTATCTGCTTCCAATGTTGTAGCTAGTAAGAATATTAGCAGATCATCATTTTCATTTTCTCTGTCAAACTCTGCAAGAAAATTCTAATGAATGACATCTGATGTTAGTTTCCTTTCGCCACATCTTCAATGACTTGTGTTGTTAAATTTCACTATTACCATAACTAATCATGCATGAGAAAATTGCGAATTCTTGTTACACTGTATAATATCTTTTCTTATAAGCTGAACTGGACATGATTAGACTATAAGTGAGGATGAAAGCAGAAAAGGAAGTGATTCAAAAAAGGATAAACTTTAAGCATACAAAAAGTCCAAGCAATTATAGCACCTATGATTAAGATAAAGGGATCTCTAGAAAGTGATAGTAACTTTCAATCATACTAGTAGTTTAATGTAATGCAACAGGTATAAGCACTTGGTTGAAGTTCATCTTTGTCTTCTGCGAGGTATTTAATTAATTTAATGAATGTGGTTTGCTTTATGTTAGCTAACCAATGCAAGACAGACATTCTCTTAAGACAACGTGAGACTGATCAGTCAGTGGTCCTGTCTCCTTGATTCAACCCAAAGCGTGCTCTTGAGAATATCAACCTCAAAACTCATTGCTTAGCACGTGGATTTCCTACCATTATTCTTCCTTTTTGGCCTCTGTGTTTGTCATAGCCACTATGTACAATATTAAAAAAAAAAAAAAAGCCAAAACAGACCACATTCTCTCTGTCATTCTCTTTCTCTGTCTTTTTTAAAGATTACAAAATCCTCAAAACGCTATAATGGACCTAATGATATTCTTAATGATGATGACTATGATAACGACGGCTACGACGATAAGTTATTTTGTGCTACTTCCATAGAACTTGTATTATTTTAATTAGGCTCGAAGATTTATCTTCACTATTAGTCACTCTATTGCACATGCCTATATGTTACTGTTTCTGCATGCGGTTTTAATTTCCATCACATACAATAAAAGTTACAGATTTATTATTCTTCCTTTTTTCTGTCTGTCATGCTTTTTAAGAGTTCTTTAATTCTACTTTTTTGGTTGACCATTAATTCATTGTGAACTTAAGAGGCCAACTATATTTTCCAGTATACAATGGTTTCTTTTGTTATTATGATTGAGTTTATTACTTTATTATGAGTTAAATAATTTGGTTTATCATCAAGCTAAACCTTGTTTGTTATCAATAATTTGTTAAGTGATAAAGTGCTATTTTCTCAACTTCTCGTGTTCATGAGGTGGAACATCAAACTTGTTTTTGATACCAATTACTCCTCCGATCCTTAATATAGGACCCAATTCTTGAATTAGTTTTGGTCCTAAATATAAGACCCATTTCTCATATTTATCAATTTTCTCTAAATTACCCTTATGGATATCTCCTCAACCATAGTAAAGTAGAAGTGAAAGATGAGGTATTGAGAAAGATGATTATGGTGTTTTAGGAAAAATGTGTCACTTTTCTTATAATTAACTAACTTACCTAACTTCATTAATCTAATCAAATTAGTTAAATGGGTCTTATATTAAGGACCGGAGGAGTATTATGACAGTTAATATATAAATTTTGTGAAGCATATGTAGTTATTATATACTACTTCCGGTCCTTAATATAAGACCTTGTTTGACTTTTATTTTGGTCCTAAACATAAGACTTTAATCCATTTTATCTATCATATTTACAAATTTTTTTCTAAGATAGTCCTTCTAACAATAATAATTCTAACCAACACATTTAATTTGCAAGGATATTTTAGAAAAGATAACACTTATTTATTACAAATAACTAATTTAACTTCTTTCCTTAATCTTCTCAAATTAGTCAACTAACTCTTATAATTAGGACCGGAGGTAGTATATAATATTATCTAAAATCTATTATTACCAAGTCAGATTTGAGTATTTATAGTTCAAGTTGAGAGTAGTTGTTTGAACGTGCAAGATTTTTTTAAAATATTTATGATGGCAAAAAAGATATTTTTTTTATTTATAAAGTTTGAATTTTCAAGCTTATATTACTTGAGAGGAGTCAACTCCTTTTTATTCAACTCAATCATTATTGGTAATATATGACTGTTTATTGACGAAAGCAGATTATAAAATTTCTTTTAATGTTAAAAAAATAAAAAAAAATTAATTGATACAGTATATGTGTCTTTTCATGTGTAATAATGTAGATCGCGTGTTGACGTTGATTGGATCAAACTTAAGGAAGCCATATTTGTTGGGGTAGTTGGGGATTTCTTACTAAAATAAAAATAGAAATTTTGTTGTGAAAGACACAACGACCAAAATTTCATGTTGTGTTTGATGTAATCAACAAAAATGGCATCCATTCATATATACAACTAACTTGCGTCTTCTAAAAATATCTTTTGCTGAGCTCATTTATTTTATTTTTCTTGTATGGTTTCGCAATTTGCACATACTGCTTTGATTCATCAAATTCTTCACATACTTATGTCATAGTTGTTGATTCAGATTTGAATTTGATTCATATTTTAGATAAGTTAGTTGACTCATACTATCGATCCTCAATATAAGAGCCAGATCACCAATTTGCTAATATTAAAAAAATTAGTTAAGTTAGTTTTTTATAATAAGTTGGTGATGTCTTCCCTAACATGTGTAATCCACATGAGGATTATTTTGAGAAAATAAATAAGTAAATATAAGAGATAAAATAAATTGAGATTTTATATTTACAATCAAATTAAATATTTAATTAGCTTTTATATTTAGCAACCAAAGTAACATGTCTAGTAGCATATGCTGATATAATAGAATGTATATAACTTATTTCTTTTTTCAATTCTTGAGAAAATTGGATTGAAATTATTTAGGCAAGGACTTTGTTTACCAACATTTTTTTTATCTGTTTCCAAGAAAAAAAAAGCATTGCTTATTTTTTGTTGCCCTTGTGTTAACTTACACACAAGCAGAAGGTAGTATTATTTTTACGAAAGAAGTTAATCTTTAATCTCTAAACTTCACCTAGGTTAGAAATTGGTTATTACAGTAATTGATAATAGGAAAGAAGATAAATGAACTAAACAGTAAAATATCAACTCAATCTACATCCAATATATCATTTCATATCCTATTTATAGACCTACCCTTCTTGTTATTTACCTAATTACCCTCACTAGTGCTATTACCACATATCAATATGCTGCCCCCAACAAGAGATACTTGTCCTCAAGGATCAGTACAAAAGCAGAAAGTAAAACATAGATTTAGCATAGGACTTTTTCTTTTTTTTAAATAAGGAAAAAATTAGTGGACATCAAAACCCAAGCATGTTGCAATCTTCGTCAGTCCAAAGGCCCCATTGTCACGTTCCATATTAGCCCATGTGATGATCCCCATTGCGACATATAACATGCACCCCACATCCATCCACAAGCCCTTGGACCCATATACGTTAAAGGCCTAACCAGTATCCAGATTATTGGGTATAGCACCATGAGGATGAACCCCATTTTCAATAGGTTTCTGCTTGCTGCCACGTGACATCCACCGTAACCACTTTTGGAGCCAATCCTCGTGAACGCACATCGCGGGGACAAATTCAGTAACTCCCAGCAATAATCCGACGCCCATGATTACTTGCACAGCTTTTTCCGACCCATCTCCTCCAACGGCATCTCTACCCGACCCAAATGCAAAGTCAACACCGTTCGTGAAGATCCGTTTCTTGCCATCATCAATCGACATCACTTTCCGAGCAATGTGGTCGGAACCCCTGTGATTGCTGAGTGATGCGCATTGCTCGGATGAAGGTAGAGGAGTTCGCATGAATGAGGAGAAGAATACTTGCGGTGGAGAAGGAGGCATACAACGTTGTTCATCGCAACTTTCCCATCCTTGCACCAGCGAAATTTGAAACCCAGAGGGAGAAGAATTCTCTTTGAAAAAGCTAGAACGATGGGACCACATACTCAAGGTTGAGGTGTTGTTGAGACTCCATTGTCGAACCCATGATGTGAACAGCTTTGGTGAGTGAGGTGATGGCTGAGGAAGATAAGGATTAGGATTAGCATGGCTATGCATTGCTAAGTCAGAATTGAAGTTGCGTGTGGTATTTGCATTACTCGGCAGCTTAATTGGAGAGATTGAGAATGATTGATAACACACAGGTGGCTGGAATGCTGAGAAGGACAGTAATGCAGAAGACAGAGGCGTGCTTGCAATCATTGAGAACGAACTGCTAATCATGAACGAGTAGGGCAGCTGAGGCTTGGTCTTCATCCCAAGTGATTCCCGTAATGGGTCAGACTTAGGGTCCAGAATCGAAGACGATCGTAATGACTCAAAAAAACTAGTTCCAACAATGAACGGAGAAGCGGTCATCGGAGAAAACAGTCGAGCAGAAAGGATTGAGGGTGTGTTATCGGGCACACCTTGGCGAGGTGGGGAGTTCAGTACTCGGGTCGCTCGACCATTTCGACGATGCAAATAGAGAAAACCATGGCGGCGAAGCGCATCGGCACCTTCATGACTTAGCAGAGGCTCTGATTTTGTCAATTCTCGATTTGCTCCCACCTTCTCTTCCATCTCAAGTTTTCCTTCTTCATTTGCGTCAGTTTCATCGACTAGAGTCGGATCGCTCACGTCCGCAGCAACATCGTCATTTTCAGATGGCACGTGTTTGTTTGAATCAGCTGCATTCAGCTTCAAATCCTCAACAGCCTCTGTTTCTAGAAGTTCATCACTCATGTCTTTAGCAACAGTAATGGCGAGATTAGAAATCTCACCGGATGTTTCCTCTATTCCTTCCGATACAGCATGATTCAGGATCTCGAACTCCTTTTGCTCACCTATTCTGTGTTCATTGTCGAGGTCTCGATTGTGTGGTCCATATTAGTCTTGAAAATCAGCCAAACGCATTGCACTGGCAAGAGTGGTTGGAGTGAGGAGGCAACAACTCCTTGGATCTCTGGACAAAGTCCATTAATGAAGATGTCGATGGCTGTTGATTCTGATAAGTGTGTGCGTGACAGAAGAGTTTCAAACTGCTCTTGATACTCTAGTAGAGTTGTTTCTTGCTTCAATTGGAGCAATGCAGTGATTGCCGACAAGATCGATCTTCCGGCGACCATCGGAGGTGGCAGCCAGAAGGCTGGCTCTGATGCCATTGATAACAGTAGAGAAGAGAAATGAACTAAACAGTAAAATATCAACTCAATCCACATCCAATACATCATTTCATATCCTATTTATAGACCTACCCTTCTCGTTATTTACCTAATTACCCTCGCTATTGCTATTACCATATATCAGTAATACTTTTAATTTGTTAGTCTCTCCATCATAATCCTAACTAAATGTTGTTTAATTGAAGCTAAGAAGGCTAATGATGTACTAATATCAAAAGCCACGTTGGATAAGTTGGTGCTTACAAAGCAAGAAGTTGTTGACATGGCGAACCACATGGGTCAACTAATTTTTTTTTTTTCCTGGTTACAAGTGTCAACTAAAGTTTTTGTCTTTGGTACAATCAACTGAAGCTAAATACTCCTTCTGTCCTTAATGTAGGATCTAATTTGAAAGTTGATATTGATCTTATATGTAAGACCTATTTTACGTGTTTATTAATTTTTTTCCCAAATTAACTCTATTGGTATTTCCTCAACAATAATAAGAAAGATGATTAGGATGTTTTAGACAAAATATATCATATTAATTAATTTAGCAAATATTTTTAATTTACTCAAATTAATTAATTAGGTCTTATATCAAAGATTGGAAAGGTAACTTCAATTTGTCTTTTTGAAAATCATAGTTAGGCTTGGGCTGTTGCTGGGCTCTTCATCCATTGACCAAATCCAGTTTCATGTCCAAAACTCGATGGAGAATTTTATAGGCCTCCTTTTTAATTAATTAATTATTTAATTTATATCTGGTTTTTTTTTTTTTAAGGTACAAACATGGGATGTGATTCTGGAAATACAATATTATGTCTGTTCATAATTACTAATCGAATTCGTCTCCACAGAAGCTCTCTCTTTATGTACCATGCTGAAACAAAGAAAGCACAATGTATTTACTATTTAGCACTGAACTATGACTATCTAGCCAAAGAACTCTCTCCACTGATTCGACCAAATGAGTAATCAATTTGACTTTGAATTCCACGGGCTATCTCCATAGCCAAACATTGTCTCAATTCCATCACTACGTGACTCATTGTTGGCCTGTTTAAGGAAGAAGGTGCCACACAAGCCATTGCAGTGTCCAGTGCTTTTGTTGCCGAATCAATATCAAAGTTTCCCTGTAATCTTGAATCCACCATATCAACAATCTTGCTTTCAGCTAGCATGAGATTAACCCACTGAACTATGTGAGGTTTTTCTTCAGTCTTGGCTATGGCAGGTTGTCCTGTGATTATCTCAAGAAGAACAATCCCAAAGCTATAAACATCACTTTTTTCGTTCAACTTGTTTGACATATTGTACCTGCATGACAGAAAAACTGCAACTTAACCTATGGCTTAAGAGAAAAACACAAGAAGAATATATGACTAATTCGGCTTAGGTAGCTTAGAGGGCTAGCAAAAACTTACTCGGGGTCAAGATATCCTGGGGTGCCAGCTATCACAGTAAATATATGCGTATCATCTTCATCACGAAAGATTTTTGACAATCCAAAATCAGCTATTTTTCCACGAAAAAATTCATTCAGTAAGATGTTTTTGGACTTAACATCTCTGTGAACAATCGGTGGCTTACAACCCGTATGCAGATACTCCAAGCCTACAGTTAGAAGTGAAGAAACCTTTGCTGCATAAACGGAAGGTTCAAAAGGAAATTAAGGGAAACATTATTTCTTTGCTAACCTTCTGCGGCATCCACTGCAATTTGTAGCCGTTGTTTCCAGTTCAAGATATTTACATTTTTCTCTGCATTAAAATAAGTTGCATAAAAATTTGCTCAGTTGTATACACCTAGATTTGATTCTTGAATCAACTTTCAAACTTCACCTTAAGATATATACTTAGTTATATACGGGCTGTTTAATGTCTCTTCATAACTTCCTTATAAGGAGTAAATTTTTTATGGACTCGAGGGATCATATGGCAAATACCTGATAAATGCTTGGCTAAGTCGCCATTAGCCATATACTCATAGATGAGGGCAACGTTGGTGCCATCGTCACAATATCCTATCAGAGAAGTCAAGTGTTTATGGTGAACTTTAGCAAGTTTTGCCTGTTAATCAGAAAGTGGTAACTTCAGTTTGTATGAATCTGAAGGTATCTCAAAATCTATATGAATGCATGTAGAATTGGTTGATAAGATGATTTGATAGCATGATATATTTATGATGAAGACTCAATATGTTACCATACCTCTGCCTGAAATTGCAGATATCCTTGACCTGAGGGAGAGAGCATTTTGACAGCAACCTGAGTGTTATTTATGATGCCGTGGTACACTGTTCCAAATGCTCCTTTTCCCAAAACGTTTTCAAAGTTGTTGGTAATGCTACAAACTTCAGCATATGTGAATTCTTGTTTCTTCAGCCCTAGCTCTTTGTTTATTCTGGAATAAGCACTCAGCTTCACTGGATAGATGGGAACTGTGTGATAAGAAAGAGTATGCTTATGCAGTAAAAAGAAACACCCCCCTTCCTTTCTGATTTACTTGTCTTGCAGAACACAGTCAGACTTCCTTTGATAAATAGGATGACTGTGTTCATTAGAAGCAGTCTGACTTTTTTATTTATTGGTCTAAAACTTCTATACCCAAGAAAGAAAATTTTGCCTCCTTACTTGAATTTTTACCAATAGAATACATTAGACATGTACCTATTTTTTTCCTTCTGGAGATGCAGAAAGTAATTGTGGCTGCCAGCAGCATGAAGGCTCCAGCTAGTGATGACACTAATGGAATGACGAACCTTGCCTTCCTACTCTTACATGAGTCTTCTGAAGAGCAAAGATTTGGATTTCCGCCAAAACTTGCATTTAAAATGAAAGTTGAACAAGTCATAACACAACAATCTACCAAAGAACAACTGATGATAAGAGCATTAGCTTAACCAGCGCTTCTAAAATTGAACAGAAATTAAATGCTAGATTGTATAAAGCTACTCTTGACTTTGAGATATGATAGATTACTTCTAAACTCCAACACTGAACAACGAATTCCCCTTGAGATTATAAATTTGTGCAGATAACTCTCCTGTGATCGGTTAGTTATTTCACTAGTAGAAGCATACACTTCAAAAGAATTATCCGCACATTCACACGACCTAAAGTCCAAAAGGATTACTTACCCATAAGCCGAGGTTGAAGATGGTTATTTGCACAAAAAATGTAGTGAAATATCAAACTGACTAATGAAACAAGGTTTATTTACACCAATTTAAAGTTTTAGGGAATTTATTGATAAATTTTAGAAGTATGCTCAAGATCCCAAGTTATGGGGTACTATTCAAATTAGCTAAGAGAATTAAAAAAATACAACCATTTTCACTTCATTTACTAACACTCACTTCAATCATAAAACTTAAAATTATCCATCCTTTGGGAGTTGAGAATTTTGGAATTTAGGGCTGCATATTCCATTCTTGCACAAGAGAAAATGGTATAGAGTGGCATCCCCGTTAACTGAAAGGGTGAAAGTTTAAGAGACTAAATTTTTAGTTTAAGAAAAATGAATTTCTCTCTAAATGAAAACTTCAAAAGGAGCATATATACCTGAGTTTAAGTGATCCATTCTTTGACTTCTCAATAAGTTTTGTAGGAATTGTTCCTGATAGCTGATTGCCTTCCAGTTCTCTTCAATAAACAAAAAATATCAGTTTTAGTATCTTGTTCTCTAGAATATACATGTTTTTATGAGGAATTTAAGAACCCAGGTGAAAATTGAAACAATTTACTTACAGAACCCTCAAGAACTGCAGCTGAGAGAGGAAACCAGGTACATCTCCAACTAAATTGTTGTTTGACAAATCCCTAAAATGATAATAAATTATATTCACGGATCCTCAACTGTAAGTTATTATTTTCTAGAAATTGAGATACTTACAAGTACTCGATCGCCTTCAAATTGGATATGTCTGGAGCTATGTTTCCAGTTAATCCTCCAGACGATAAGTTCCTGAATGCAAAGCAGTATGGAAGTTCATCACTACTGTTAAAGGGAGAATTCAAACTGTAAAATCTTCAACTTTTTCAGGGCTATTTTATTCAAAACTCACAAGGAGGTGATCCTTGGGAGGCCAGATCCATCATAGCTGCAGTTAAGACCGTCCCACAAGTATGCCCGTGGAGTACAAGGGTCTCCTTGCCAGTTTCTCTTGATCCCATAAGATAATTTGATGTTCGTGATTGCATCAACTTTTATAATACAAGTAATCCAGTCAAATGAAATAAAGAACTGTGAATAATCATGATAATACTTGAAGAAACTGCAACCGGTGAACATACCATCTGTTTGCTGTGTTTGTGACTGAGAGAGGTCCTTAGTCATATATATCTCAATGGCATTGAAAGAGGAGGAAGAGTAGATCTATCCGTTGTATTGATCCAAACATCAAGCCAACGTTGAGTTGTCATACCCCTACTATAATACAAGGTTTTAAGGTACAAAGGACTGATATCAGCCATTAAAAGGTCTCCATTCAAGAATATGTCAAATTCTCTGATTTGGTTTGCTTGGAGTTTCTGGATTTCAGCAAAGTACAAGTATGCGTTGTATATGGAGGGATTGTGCCCAAGCTGGAAGCGAAATTCCAATTTGTTGCTGACGTTTGCTGGAGTTGCTGCTGTTCTCATGACAGTGGAAGGTGGGTAAGTTATGAAGTCGGATGATGATGATCCTTCGTCTACAGGGAGTGATGTATTTATCTGTCTCCAGTCTTTTGAGTTAAAAGGTGTCCATATTCGATCATAGATGTCATCTGGGTACCTTCAACATTGGGTGAAACATCAGTGAGTAGTAAATTGAAACTCAAATTTCCAAGAAAGGTTCATCTTTTATTTCTTCAACTATAGGTATTTTCTTGCAATATAGTTCCTTGTTAAGAAGATATCTTCAGTTTTGTCCATTAATCCTATTTCCATCCATAAATATAGACCTTGACCTAGCCATGGAATTCTTAATTAGAAAGCACTAATCTTATGAAATTCTTCCCATTTTCTTTGTTAGTTAGATTTTCATGATGTAATGACTCACCTGACTGATTCCCCATCCTGCAGCCCTATATCATACCGAGCCAAGAGCTGCAGGGAGCTGGCGAGATAGGCATTGCTGTCCAGAACTCTTAGCTCCAACACTGATATGAAAGGTTTACCATTGTTGGTGTTAAAAAGGCACACATGAACGTAATCTGATGAAGCAGCATAAATTATTTCTTTGGTTACTATCTCAGATGCATTCTGAAACGTCAGGGAGTCCCACCATTTAGCTCCCAGATAGATATCAAATTTGGGGAGAGAGTTTTCACCGTCATAGTTTCCATACATGAACATGGCTCTCACTAAGAACTTTCTGCTCCTTCCTTGAGGAGCAGCAAGAGTATAGCAGTTCCTGCTTCCTTCTGGGAAGCTTCTAACATTCCGGAACTGCTTTTTAAGGGTCTGCGTCTTATGTTTAGATGATATGCTGTGACTAAGTCCAGTGGATATGATGTTGGAGTCTGAAGTATAATAGATGGAAGTAGTTTCATCTGTGTAGCTTGGTTTATCCACAAATCCACAATCAATACTGATAAATCCTGCAAAAAGGGTAAGATTCAATGATTCATTTGCAAGAAATATGAAGATGTGATTGCAGTCAGATGAGCAAGATCGGATTAGCCAACCTGATTGGTTCTGAGAATGAACAAGAACTGCAAGAGTCAAAAGTTGAAGTAATGCCAACTTTTGCATTTGAAGAGTTGAAAGGTTTTGCAGACTCCAAAATTACCTTGTTCTTTTGGAAAAAAAAAAATGCCAACTTTTTGGCTCACTAATTATGTTATTCATTGTCTCCATACTTCTTTGAAAGAAACATCAAACAATTAAAAAAAAAAAAAGACGGGAAAAAACACAGAAGAACCGGTTCCTTCTTTAGACCAATTCTAAAGTTGAATTCTTCAACTTAAGATGTAACCTTCTCTTTTATTTAGTTCATCGTCGTTGAGCAGAGGTTAAGGTTGTACCTGTAGATGAAATCTTGGATTTCTCATAAAATACTTAATTCAACAATCAGATGGAATTCCACCAGAATTTGAAATTACATGGCGAACTAGAAGGGTCACTGGAACCAAGCATGGCCTGCAATGTTCGACTTGGGCAAATAGTTGACATTCTGTTAATCAAACTAGTTCTCATATCTCGGGCCAAAAAAAACAAAAAAGTTACGTGCCAAACCTTGAGATGACTACAATTAGTTATATATAGTATATCTACAAAACTTTTGCCATGTGGTGACTGTCCTCCCCCCCCCCCCAAAAAAAAAAACCAGTAGTAGACTTCTACAAAAATCTTATCTGATATCAGTGTTTATCAGGCTGTGCACAATTGGATTTCTCTCCGAAATATCAATTCCGATGCAATAGACATTCTTAGTTATCTTATGATCATAATCTGTTTACTTTGTTTTGATTACAAGAGAAAGACAAAGACGCATATCCACTTTTGAATAAATAAATATTCCAAAGGGCATAATAAAAATTGCCTGTTAGTTATATATCCATATATAAAAACAGATTGTCGCTGCCATTCTGCCACGGCCCCTAAACGATGTGTTGAAATTGTAAGTTTTTTTATATTAACTTGATAATGCGATTGAGTGATGTCTGACGCCATGATTTAGCAATTTTAAATGAGAAAATGATGATAAAATCCCTGGTAGGGATTTTGTGACAATAAAGTCTTATGGAATATGAAAATATCATTACAGTCTATGCTCTTTAATTGTATATAAATTTTGAAATTTATTCATAGAAATGTCCTTTTTCCGGGCCTTCTAGCCCAATGACATTAAGCACCTCCCTTAGGTCTTAAACTGTGAGCTTGACTCTCCATAAGTATGATAGGTGTATGAGTTCCTTTCATTGGATTAAGAATGACAAAAAAAATTATCAAAATGTCTTTTCTTTCAAAAGGTTAGGGAAAAAACATATCATTTCTGTTTAGAATCAAGTATCACATTCTTCTCCATAAAAGCCATCCCTCTGTTTCTTTCTTCTTCTTTTTTTCCTGATAAATTTTTATATGATATCAATATTGATCATATTGTGGACACTTGGACTGCTCTCACCCAACCCAAATACTAATCTCAGAGCAATGGACATTATCAGTGACAATATAATCCTTAATCAGTTAATATTGTTTTGCTGACAAGGTAAGGACAAACCCCTCTCCACATATGAACATAAACATGCTAGATATTCTCAAATTTGGAAATATGAACTTCTCTTTTGTTATTTATCGTTAGCAGGAGATTGACGTTGTAGTTGTAAATTGAACGGTGGGTTTTTCCCAGAGATTTAATCAACAGAAACAGAGCACGCAGTTGACCAGCGTAAATAGTTTAGTTCTCTGTTGGTCAAACTAGTACTTGTATATCCCAAATGTTGAAATGACTCAATTAGTTTATATTTATGTAGAAGACTTTTTTCATGATTATATTCAGATTAGTCATATCAATTCGACATGTTGAAACTCAAACGTGAGAATTTTCACACCAAGCACACCCCCCAAAAAAACGTGAATTCAGATTTTGGATAACAAATCATCTCAATGGAAACGCCGAAGCTCTTGGATTGCTTGTTTTTCCATCGTCTTTCGCTCGTCCTTGCAACAAGAGTCAGAGCAGATTATTTCATAATAGCAGCCAAAAATTTCAATTTCCAGTGATTTCGTCAAATATCTGGAAGTTTAATTCACGCACTAAAACTACCAATGAATAGCTTCTACACAAAAGCATTTGTACTTCCATCCCACAGTACAAAATCTATAAAATAATACTCTATTGATCCAATTCCGCGAATATACAACTTTCACCTCCCAGACCCAAAGTAATAGTTGATGGAACAGAATTGAAGCGAATACAGATCTTCATGTTACTGTCGAAGTAAAATTCAACAACAGTATGAAAGAAAACTTACTTCCAGAACTAAATCATACATTTTGCCCTTCTTAACCATTACAGAGGGCGAAGAGCAAAGAAACTACTCTGTTAGTTAAAAAAGAAGAAATCGGCACCAGCTTCCTAGTTGGTAGGACTTATTATGCAGCCACTGACCTCCTCATTTTTCATTCTTATTTCTTTTTCATATTGGAAAAGTAACAAGAGCGAGGGGTATTGAGCTTTTTATCATCCTACGCCAACTTAAACTCCCGGAATTGGATACTGAGTGGTGAGAGCTTCGACTTTTTTACGAAGGCTTGAAATCTGATCTTTCAAAGGAAATTCAGGGGATGACACAAACTGCATGAAGTCTTGGAGCTTTGTTCCCGGGGCCAGACGTTTGGATACTGAGTGGTGAGAACTTGTATTATTTTAATTAGGCTCGAATATTTATCTTCACTATTAGTCACTCTATTGACACATGCCTCTATGTTACTGTTTCTGCATGCGGTTTTAATTTCCATCACATACAATAGAAGTTACAGATTTATTATTCTTTTTTTCTGTCTGTCATGCTTTTTTTTTTTTGAGTTACATAGGAGCGGGATCGAACCCGCATCACTCACACACCCACGCACACACCCACACCACTGGGCCAACAGGCCGGTGGTTCTGTCTGTCATGCTTTAAGAGTTCTTTAATTCTACTTTTTGGTTGACCCTTAATTCATTGTGAACTTAAGAGGCCAACTATATTTTCCAGTATACAATGGTTTCTTTTGTTATTATGATTGAGTTTATTACTTTATTATGAGTTAAATAATTGGGTTTATCATCAAGCTAAACCTTGTTATCAATAATTTGTTAAGTAATAAAGTGCTACTCCTCCGGTCCTTAATATAAGATCTATTTAACTAATTTGATTAGATTAAAGAAGTTAGGTAAATTAGTTAATCATAAAAAAAGTGACACATTTTTCCTAAAATACAATAATCATCTTTCTTAATACCCCATTCTCCCTCTTCTACTTGATTGTGGTTGAGGGAGTATCCATAGGGGTAATTTAGAGAAAATTAATAAATATGAGAAATTGGTCTTATATTTACGACCAAAACCAACTCAATAATTGGGTCCTATATTAAGGACCGGAGAAGTATTTTCTTAACTACTTGGGTTCATGAGGTGGAACGTCAAACTTGTTCTGATATCAATTATTATGACAGTTAATATATAAATTTTGTGAAGCATATATAGTTATTATATATATAATAAATATCATCTAAAATCTAATATTATCAAGTCAGATTTGAGTATTTATAGTTCAAGTTGAGAGTAGTTGTTTGAACATGCATGATATATTTTTTTATTTATGATGGCAAAAAAAGATAGTTTTTTTAATTTATAAAGTTTGAATTTTTGAGCTTATATTACTTGAGAGGAGTCAACTCTTTTTTATTCAACTCAATCATTATTGGTAATATATGACTGTTTATAGATGAAAGCAGATTATGGTCCTGTTTGTTATCACTATTAAAATTATTTATAAGTACGTTTCACATAAGTTAAGACAAAGCTCCTCTCATATATTTATCTTGTATTTTATAAATTACTATTGAAAAACTACTCATAAGTTATTCTAAACAGGCCCTATAAAATTTCTTTTAATGTTAAAATAAAATAAAAAAATTAATTGATACAGTATATGCGTCTTTTCATGTGTAATAATGCAGATCGCGTGTTGACGTTGATTGGATCAAACTTAAGGAAGCTATATTTGGTGGGGTAGTTGGGGATTTCTTACTAAAAATAGAAATTTCGTTGTGAAAGACCCGCAACGGCGAAAATTTCATACTGTGTGGGTAATCAACAAAAATGGCATCCATTCATTATACAACTAACTTGCGTCTTCTAAAAATATCTTTTGCTGAGCTCGTTTATTTTGTTTTTCTTGTAAGGTTTCGCAATTTGCAGATTGCTTTGATTCATCAAATTCTTCACATACTTATGTCATAATTGTTGATTCAGATTTGAATTTGATTCATATTTTAGATAAGTTAGTTAACTCATACTACGTTCCGTCCTCAATACATGAGCTAGATCATTAATTTATTAATATTACCTCCGGTTCTTAATATAAAATTTTGTTTGACTTTTATTTTGGTTCTAAATATAAGACCTTCAATTGACTTTGTCTATCATATTTACGCAACTTTTTCCAAGTTAGTTCTTCAAACAATGGTAGTTCTAATCAATACACTTGATTAGCAAGGATATTTTTAGAAAGATAACATCGATTTATTACAAATAACTAACATAACTTCTTTCCTTAATCTTCTCAAATTAGTTAACTAGCTCTTATAATTAGGATCAGAGGTAGTATTAAGCAAAACAATTATTCAGTTATTTGTAATAAGTAGGTATTGTTTTTCTAAATATGTGTAATGAATGTGAGGACTATTTTGATAAAATAAATAAATATGGGAGATAAAATAAATTGGGATCTTATATTTACAATCAAACTGAAACTTTAATTAGCTTTTATATTTAGAGCCCAAAGTAGTATATTCTAGTATATATATAACATATTTCTTTTTTCAATTCTTTAGAAAATTGGATTGAAATTATTTAGGCAAGGACTTCGTTTACCAACGGTTTTGTTTTTTTTTTTTACCTGTTTCCAACCAAAAAAAAAAGTGCATTGCTTATTTTTGTTGCACTTGATGGCAGCATTATTTTTACGGAAGAATTTAATCTTTAATCTCTAAACTTAATACTTTTAATTTGTTAGTCTCTCTAGCATAATCCTAACTAAATGTTGTTTAATTGAAGCTAAAGAAAGCTAATTAATGATGTACTAATATCAAAAGCCACGCTCGATAAGTTGGTGCTTACAAAGCAAGAAGTTGCTGACATGGCGAACCACGTGGGTCAACTAATTTCTTTTTCCAGTTACAAAGGTCAACTAAAGTTTTTGTTTTCGGTACAATCAACTAAAGCTAAAAACTTATTTCACATGTTCATCAATTTTTTTTCCCAAATTAACCCTGGTAGTATTTTCTTAATAATAATCAAGTGAGAGATATAGGGAGAAAATTAAAAAAGATGATTAGGGCATTTTAAAAAAATACTCCTCCGGTCCTAAATATAAGACCTTATACTTACTAGTATAAGGGTCTTATATTTAGGACCGGAGGAGTATATATCATATTAACTTATTTAACTAACATCATTTATCTACTCAAATAGTTAATTATATCTTATACTCCTCTGGTTTTTAATATAAGACCTAATTGTTAAGTTAATTTTGGTTTTGAATATAAGACCTATTTCTCATATTTATCAATTTTTTTCTAAATTACCCCTATGAACAACTCCTCAACTATAATTAAGTAAGTAAGGGAGGAAGAATATTAAGAAAGATGATTACGGTGTTTTAGGAAAAACATATCATATTTCTTATAATTAACTAACTTATCTAACTTTCTTAATTTAATCAAATTAGTTAAATAGATCTTATATTAATGACTGAAGGAGTATTAAGGAATGGAGGAGTAACTTCAATTTGTCTTTTTGAAAATCGTAGTTAGGCTTGGCCTGTTGCTGGGCTCTTCATCCATTGGCTAAATCCAGTTTCATGTCCAAAACTCGATGGAGATTTTTATAAGCCTCCTTTTTAATTAATTAATTAATCATTTAATTTAGATCTAGTATTTTTTTCTTCGGGGGTACAAACATTGCATGTGATTCTGGAAATACAATATTATGTCAGTTGATAATTAGTAATCGAATTCGTCTCCATAAAAGCTCTCTTTATGTACCATGCTGAAACAAAGAAAGAACACAATGTATTTGCTTTTTAGCACTTAACCAAAACTATAACTATCTAGCCAAAGAACTCACTCCACTGATTCCACCAAATGAGTAATCAATTTGACTTTGACTTCCACGAGCTATCTCCATAGCCAAACATTGTCTCAATTCCATCACTACATGACTCATTGTTGGCCTGTTTAGGGAAGAAGGTGCCACAGAAGCCATTGCAGTATCCAGTGCTTTTGTTGCAGAATCAATATCAAAGTTCCCTTCTAATCTTGAATCGATAATATCTGCAACCTTGCTTTCAGCTAGCATGACATTAACCCACTGAACTATGTGAGGTTTTTCTTCAGTCTTGGCTATGGCAGGTTGTCCTGTAATTATCTCAAGAAGAACAATCCCAAAGCTATAAACATCACTTTTTTCGTTCAACTTGTTTGACATATTGTACCTGCGTGACAGAAAGACTGCAACTTAACCTATGGCTTAAGAGAAAAACACAAGAAGAATATATGACTAATTCGGCTTAGGTAGCTTAGAGGGCTAGCAAAAACTTACTCGGGGTCAAGATATCCTGGGGTGCCAGCTATCACAGTAAATATATGCGTATCATCTTCATCACGAAAGATTTTTGACAATCCAAAATCAGCTATTTTTCCACGAAAAAATTCATTCAGTAAGATGTTTTTGGACTTAACATCTCTGTGAACAATCGGTGGCTTACAACCCGTATGCAGATACTCCAAGCCTGCAGTTAAAAGTGAAGGGAATTTTGCTGCATAAATGGAAGGTTCAACAAAGTAAATTAAGGCAAAATTCCTTCTTTGCTAACCTTCTGCGGCATCCACTGCAATTTGTAGCCGTTGTTTCCAGTTCAGGATGTTTACATTTTTCTCTGCATTAAAATAAGTTGCATAAAAATTTGCTCAGTTGTATACACCTAGATTTGATTTTTGAATCAACTTTGAAACTTCATCCTAGGGTGTATGTTAGTTATATATAGGCTGATTGAATGCCTATTACTATCTTCTTCGTAAGAAGTGAAATTTTTGATGGACTTGACGGATCATATGACAAATACCTGATAAATGCTTGGCTAAGTCGCCATTAGCCATATACTCATAGATGAGAGCAACGTTGGTGCCATCGTCACAATATCCTATCAGAGAAGTCAAGTGTTTATGGTGAACTTTAGCAAGTTTTGCCTGTGAATCAGAGAATCGTAACTTCAGTTTGTCTGAATCTGAAGGTAGTTCAAAATCCACATGAATGCATGTAGAATTGGTTGATAAGATGTTTTTATAGCGCGATATATTTATGATGAAGACTCAATAATGTTACCATACCTCTGCCTGAAATTGCAGATATCCTTGACCTGAGGGAGAGAGCATTTTGACAGCAACCTGAGTGTTGCTTGAGATGCCGTGGTACACTGTTCCAAATGCTCCTTTTCCCAAAACCTTTTCAAAGTTCTTGGTGATGCTACAAACTTCAGCATAAGTGAATTCTTGCTTCTTCAGCCCTAGCTCCTTCTTTATTCTGGAATAAGCACTCAGCTTCACTGGATAGATGGGAACTGTGAGAGAAGAAAAAGTATGCCTATGCAGTAAAAAGGAACCCCCCCTTCCTTTCTGATTTACTTGTTTTGCAAAGCACAGTCAGACTTCCTTTGATAAGGAGGATGACAGTGTTCATTAGAAGCAATCTGACTTTTTTATTTGTTGGTCAAAAACTTCTATACCCAAGAAAGAAAATTTTGCCTCTTTACTTGAATTTTTATCAATAGAAGAGATTAGACGTGTACCTGTTTTTTTCCTTCTGGAAATGCAGAAAGTAATTGTGGCTGCCAACAGTATTAAAGCTCCAGCTAGTGATGACACTAACGGAATGACGAACTTTGCCTTATTACTCTTACATGAGTCTTCTGAAGAGCAAAGATTTGGATTTCCGCCAAAACTTGCATTTAAAATGAAAGTTGGACAAGTCATAACACAATTATTTACCAAAGAACACACTGATGATAAGAGCATTAGCTTAGCGAGCACTTCTAAAATTGAAGAGAAATTAAATGCTAGATCGTATAAAGCTACTCTTGACTTTGAGATATGATAGATTACTTCTAAACTCCAGCACTGAACAACGAATTCCCCTTAAGATTTTAACTTTGTGCAGATAATTCTCCTATGATCGGCTAGTCATTTCACTAGTAGAAGCATAAACTTCAAAAGAATTATCCGCACATTCACATGACCTAAAGTCCAAAAGGATTATTTACACATAAACCGAAGTTGAAGAGGGTTATTTGCACAAAAAATGTAGTGAAATATCAAACTAACTAATGAAATAAGGTCTATACAACAATTTACAGTTTTAGGGAATTTATTGGTAAATTTTAGAAGTCTATGCTCAAGATCCTAAGTTATGGGATACTATTCAAAATAGCTAAGAGAATTAAAAAAAATACAACCATTTAACTTCACTTCATTTACTATCACTCACTTCAATCATAAAACTTAAAAATTATCCATCCTTTGGCAGTTGGGAATTTGGAATTTAGGGTTGCGTATTCCATTCTTGCACAAGAGAAAAGGGTATAGAGCTATGCCATCCTAAGGTGCTGCTAAATGGAAGGACCTTATCAACGTCCATGAATGATAAATCATAGCATAGATCGAACTACCGGATCGAAAAATTGGGTGCTATCATATGGCTTTGTATTGGTTAAGTTCACAAGTTGGAGATCAGCAGACTCGAACCGTTGACATCTGCCACAGGGTAAACCATTGCTTCTCAGGCCCCCGCCTGATTCTACCATAGAGGCCAATGATAAACAATAACTCTCCCCGAACACAGCTTACAAAAGGGTGAAAGTTTAAGAGACTAAATTTTTAGTTCAGGAAAAATGAATTTCTCTCTAAACGAAAGCTTCAAAAGGAGCATATATACCTGAGTTTAAGTGATCCATTCTTTGACCTCTCAATAAGTTTTGTAGGAATTGTTCCTGATAGTTGATTGCCTTCTAGTTCTCTTCAATAAACAAAAAAAAAAAAAAACAGTTTTAGTATCCTTTTCTCGAGAATATAAATGTTTTTATGAAGAATTTAAGAATCCAGGTGAAAATTGAAACAATTTACTCACAGAACCCTCAAGAACTGCAACTGAGAGAGGAAACTAGGTACATCTCCAACCAAATTGTTGTTTGACAAATCCCTAAAATGATAATAAATTAAATTCGCTGATCCTCAACTATAAGTTATTATTTCTAGAAATTGAGATACTTACAAGTACTCAATCGACTTCAAATTGGATAGGTCTGGAGCTATGTTTCCAGTTAATCCACCAGACGATAAGTTCCTGAACGCAAAGCAGTATGGAAGTTCATCACTATTGTCGAAGGGAGAATTCAAATTATAAAATCTTCAATTTTTTCAAGGCTATTTTATTCCAAACTCACAAGGAGGTGATCCTTGGGGAGCCAGATCCACCATAGCTGCAGTTAAGACCGTCCCACAAGTATGCCCGTGGAGTACAAGGGTCTCCTTGCCAGTTTCTCTTGATCCCATAAGATGATTTGATGTTCGTGATTGCATCAACTTTTATAATACAAGTAATCCAGTCAAATTAAATAAAGAATCTGTGAATAATCATGATAATACTTGAAGAAACTGCAACCGGTGAACATACCATCTGTTTGCTGTGTTTGTGACTGAGAGAGATCCTTAGTCATATATATCTCAATGGCATTGAAAAGAGGAGGAAGAGTTGATCTATCGGTTGTATTGATCCAAACATCAAGCCAAGGTTCAGTTATTATTGAGGTATAATACAGGGTTTTAAGGTACAAAGGACTGATATCAGCATTTAAAAGGTCTCCATTCAGGAATATGTCAAATTCTCTGATTTGGTTTGCTTGGAGTTTCTGGATTTCAGCAAAGTACAAGTATACGTTGTATATGGAATCATTATGCCCAAGCTGGAAGCGAAATTCCAATTTGTTGCTGACATTTGCTGGAGTTGCTGCTGTTCTCATGACAGTGGAAGGAGGGTAAGTTATTAAGTCGGATGATGATGCTGTTGATGATGATCCTTGGTCCACAGGGAGTGATGTATTCATCTGTCTCCAGTCTTTTGAGTTAAAAGGTGTCCATATTCGATCATAGATGTCATCTGGATACCTTCAGCATTGGGTGAAACATTAGAAAGTACTAAATTGAAACTCAAATTTCCAAGAAAGGTTCATCTTTTATTTCGTCAACTATAGGTATTTTCTTGCAACATAGTTCCTTGTTAACAAGATATCTTCAGTTTTGTCCATTAATCCTATTTCCATTCATAAATATAGACCTTGACCTAGCCATGGAATTCTTAATTAGAAAGCACTAATCTTATGAAATTCTCCCTATTTTCTTTGTTAGTGAGAGTTTCATGATGTAATGACTCACCTGACTAATTCACCATCCTGCAGCCCTATATCATACCGAGCCAAGAGCTGCAGGGAGCTGACGAGATAGGCATTGCTGTCCAGAACTCTTAGCTCCAACACTGATATGAAAGGTTTGCCATTGTTGGTGTTAAAAAGGCAAACATGAACATAATCTGATGAAGCAACATAAATTATTTCTTTGGTTACTATCTCAGATGCATTCTGAAACATCAAAGAGTCCCACCATTTAGCTCCAAGATAGATATCAAACTTGGGCAGAGAGTTTTCACCATCATAGTTTCCATACATGAACATGGCTCTCACTAAGAACTTTCTGCTCCTTCCTTGAGGAGCTGCAACAGTATAGCAGTTCCTGGTTCCTTCTGGGAAGCTTCGAACATTCCAGAACTGCCTTTTAAGGGTCTGCGTCTTATGTTTAGATGATATGCTGCGACTAATTCCAGTGGATATGATGTTGGAATCTGAAGTGTAATAGATGGAAGTAGTTTCATCTGTGTAGCTTGGTTTATCCACAAATCCACAATCAATACTGACGAATCCTGCAAAAAGGGTAAGAGTCAATGATTCATTTGTAAGAAAATATGAAGATGTGATTGCAGTCAGATGAACAAGATCAGATTAGCCAACCTGATTGATTCTGGGAATGAACAAGGACTGCAAGAGTCAAAAGTTGAAGTAATGCCAACTTTTGCATTTGAAGAGTTGAGAGGTTTTGCAGACTCCAAAATTACCTTGTTCTTTTAGAGAAAAAAAATATGCCAACTTTTTGGCTCACTAATCATGCTATTCATTGTCTCCATACTTATTTCAAAGAAAAATCAAACAATTTAAGAAAAAATAGACGGGAAAAAAAAAAACAGAAGACCAATTCTAAAGTTGAATTCTTCAACTTAAGACGTAACCTTCTCTTTTATTAGTTCATCGTCGTTGACCAGAGGTTAAGGCTGTACCTGTAGATGAAATCTTGGATTTCTCATAGAATATTTAATTCAACAATCAGATGGAATTCCACCAGAATTTGAAATCACATGGTGAACAAGAAGGGTCACTGGAACCAAGCATAGCCTGCAATAGTTGACATTCTGTTAATCAAACTAGTCCTAGTATCTCAGGCCAACAAAAAAAACAAAACAAAGTTACGTGCCAAACCTTCAGATGACTACAACTAGTTATATATAGTATATCTGCAAAACTTTTGCCATGTGGTGACTGTCTTTTTTTCTTTTTTCTTTTTTCTTTTTTTTTTCAATACCAGTAGTACACCTCTACAAAAATCTTATCTGATATCAGTGTTTATCAGATTATGCACACTTGGATTTCTCTCCGAAATTCAATTCCAATGCAATAGACATTCTTAGTTATCTTATGATCATAATCTGTTTACTTTGTTTTGATTACAAGAGAAAGACAAAGACACATATCCACTTTTGAATATATAAATATTCTAAAGGGTATAATAAAAATTGCCTGTTAGCTATATAAACATACATAAAAACAGATTGTCACTGCCATTCTGCCACGGCCCCTAAATGATGCGTTGAAATTGTACGTTTTTTATATTAGCTTGATAATGCGATTGAGTGATGTCTTACGCCATGATTCAGCAATTTTAAATGAGAAAATGACGACAGAATCCCTGGTAGGGATTTTATGACAATAAGTATAATAGGTGTATGAGTTTCTTTCATTGGATTAAGGACGACAAAATCATTATGAAAATGTCTTTTCTTTTAAAAGGTTAGGAAAAAAACACATAATTTCTGTTTGGAATCAAGCATCACATTCTTCTCCATAAAAAGCTATCTCCCAGTTTCTTTTTTGTTTTTTTTTTTGATAAATTTTTATATGATATCAATATTGATCGTATTGTGGACACTTGGGCTGCTCTCGCCCAAATTAATCTCAGAGCAGTGGACATTATCAGCGACAATATAATCCTTAATCAGTTAATATTGTTTTGTTGACAAATCTCCACATATGAACATAAACATGCTAGAGATCTTCAAATTTGAAAATATGAACTTCTCTTTTGTTATTTATCGTTGGCAGGAGATTGACGTTGTAGTTGCAAATTGAATCGTGGGTTTTTCCCAGAGATTTAATAAACAGAAACAGAGCACGCATTTGACCGGCGTAAAGAGTTTCGTCCTCTGGTGGTCAAACTAGTATTTTTATATATATCCCACATGTTGAAATGACTCAATTAGTTTATATTTATGTAGAAGACTTTTTTCATGATTATATTCAGATTAGTCATATCAATTTGACATGTTGAAACTCAAACGTGAGAATTTTCACACCAAGCACACCCCAAAAAAAAAATTGTGGAATCAATTATTTTTGCCATTTGACTTTATATAAAATGTCTATGATATGGTGATTTTGTAATTGAAACCGACTGTTATGTGGTAATAGTGATAGTGACGGTGATTAGGTAAATAATAAGAGGGGTAGGTCTATAAATAGGATATGAAATGATGTATTGAGAGTTGATTAAGTTGATATTTTACTGTTTAGTATATACTTCTCTTTCACAATTATCACAGACAGCTTAAACAAGTTTTTATTTTCCCTGGCAAGAAAACATAGATCAATTTTAAGTTTTTAAATTTACTTAAACGGAAGTCTCTTGAACAGAATCTTTCAAGTAACAACCTATCTAAAGATTTGATCATTGTTAGAATCTAATGACATCGTGCGATTCATGTAGCCGACTAAATCTAATGAAATAAGACTGTGCTTCCTGTTGAAATTGTCTTGCCTGTTTGAAACAGTTTCCTAAAGTTCTATTCCATATAACTCGGTGACTTCCAATTATGACTCTAATTCTAGCGCATCAGACAAGCTGTTTCTCTAATGCAGTAACCTTTTGCCTGCCGATTTGTGTGATGAACATCATGCTTCTATTTAATTTCCTCATATGATTCATTTTCATAGCCTTTGTAATTTTTTTGAAAAAAATAAAGAAAGATCTATACGTGAATTCAGATTTTGGATAACAAATCATCTCAATGGAAACGCCGAAGCTCTTGGATTGCTTGTTTTTCCATCGTCTTTCGCTCGTCCTTGCAACAAGAGTCAGAGCAGATTATTTCATAATAGCAGCCAAAATTTCAATTTCAGTGATTTCATCAAATATCTGGAAGTTTAATTCACGCACTAAAACTACCAGTGAATAACTTCTACAGAAAAGCATTTGTACTTCCATCCGGCCATCCCACAGTACAAAATCTATAAAATAATACTCTATTGATCCAATTCCGCGAATATACAACTTTCACCTCCAGGATCCAAAGTAATAGTTGATGGAACAGAATTGAAGCGAATACAGATCTTCATATTACTGTCAAAGTAAAATTCAACAACAGTATGAAAGAAAACTTATTTCCAGAACTAAATGATACGTTTTGCCCTTCTTAACCATTAAAGAGGGCGAAGAACAAAGAAACTACTCTGTTAGTTAAAAAAGAAGAAACCGGCACCAGCTTCCTAGTTGTTAGGACTTATTGTGCAGCCACTATGTCATTTAGATAAAAAGCTAAGGTAAAAGAATCACCAATAACAACTCCTCCTAGAAGACAAAGCTTCACCTAGTTCCAGTATCGAAAAAGCTCTCCCTCATAAAGGAGGATACAGGTCTGCAGATGTTATCCAAAGCATATCATTCCTGAAATACACATCATTTGTGTTGATGATTAGGTATCGCATTCTTCTCCATGCTTGGGTTTTTTTTTTTTTTTTGGGGGGGGGGGGGGACATAAAGCATTTAACACTTCGCAAAAGATTTGAACTATCTAGGTAGAGAACTCTCTCCACTGATTCTACCAAATGAGTAATCAATTTGACTGTGAATTCCGCGAGCCATCTCCATAGCCAGACATTGTCTCAATTCCATCACTACGTGGGTCATTGTTGGCCTGTTCAGGGAAAAAGCTGCCACACAACCCATTGCAGTATCCAATGCTTTTGTTGCAGAATCAATATCAAAGTTTCCCTCTAATCTTGAATCCACAATATCAACAATCTTGCTTTCACCAAGCATGAGATTAACCCATTGGACTATGTGAGTACTTTCTTCAGTCTTGACTATGGCGGGTTGTCCTGTAATTATCTCGAGCAGAACAATCCCAAAGCTATAAACATCACTTTTTTCGTTCAACTTGTTTGACATATTGTACCTGCACGACAGAAAACCTGCAATTCAACCTATGGTTTGAGGGGAAAAAAAAAAGAAGAAAAGAAGATAACTTGTGCACTCATCAATTTCTGAGAACGACCATTCAGCTTATGTAGTTTAGAGCTGGCAAAAACTTACACAGGGTCAAGATATCCCGGTGTGCCAGCTATAATAGTAAATATATGCGTATCATCTTCATCGGGAAAGGTTTTTGACAATCCAAAATCAGCTATTTTTCCCCGAAAATATTCATTCACTAAGATGTTTTTGGACTTAACATCTCTGTGAACAATTGGCGGCTTACAACCCGTATGCAGATACTCCAAGCCTGCAGTTAAAAGTGAAGCAACTCTTGCTGCATAAATGGAAGGATCAACAAAGGAAAGTAAGGGGGAGCAAAAGAGTTCTTCTTTGCTCACCTTCTGCAGCATCCACTGCAATTTGTAGCCGTTGTTTCCAGTTCAAGATGTTTACATTTTTGTCTGCATTAAAATAAGTTGCACAAAAATTTACTCAGTTGTATACACCTAGAATTGTTTGTTGAATTAACTTTCAAACTTCATCTTAAGACATATATGGTTATGTATGGGCTGTTTGAATGCCTATTACTTACTTCCTTGTAAGAAGGAAAATTTTCATGGACTTGAGAGATCATATGGCAAATACCTGATAAATGCTTGGCTAAGTCGCCATTAGCCATATACTCATAGATGAGAGCAACGTTGGTGCCCTCGTCACAATATCCTATCAGAGCAGTCAAGCGTTGGTGGTGAACTTTAGCAAAAAGCTTTGCCTGTCAATCAGAAAGTTGGAGGTAAAAAAAAAAAGATCTATATAAACGGAAGCAGAATTGGTTGATAAAGGTGTATGATATGGCAATGATATCTGTATGAGTATGATGAAGATTTGAAGGAAATAATCATACCATAGTACCATACCTCTGCCTGAAATTGCAGATACCCTTGAGCTGAAGGAGAGAGCAGTTTGACAGCAACCTGAGTGTTATTTACGGTTCCATGGTAGACTGTCCCAGATGCTCCTTTTCCCACAATCTTTTCAAAGTTGTTGGTAATTCTAGAAACTTCAGCATATGTAAAGTGTCGTTTCCTCTGCCCTAGCTCCTTGTTTATTGTGGAATAAGTATTCGCCTTCACTGGATTTATGGAAACTGTGAGAGAAGAAAGAGTATGCAATTAACAAAGGCCCCTCCCCCCCTCCCTTTCCTGACGTAGTTGTTTTAATATACACAGCCAGATTTTCATCGGTAAGTAGTTTGATTGAGTACTGTGTTTATTAAAAGCTGCCCCATTCAAGAAAGAAATTCTCGACCTTTACTTATTACAAGGACATTTTACTGATAGATGACCTTAGACTTGTACCTATTTGTCTTCTTCTAAAGATACAAAAGGTAATTGTAGTTGCCAGAAGTATGAAAGCCCCAGCTATTGTTGAGACTATTGCAATGACAATCTTTGGCTTCCCACTCTTGCACGAATCTTCTGAAGAGCAAAGATTTGGATTGCCAGCAAAACTTGCATTTAAAACGAAAAGTGAACAAGTTCTATCACACTATTCACTAATAAACTAGTGATGAGAGCGCTATCATATCCAACACTTTAAATAGAAGCAGGGTATCATTTAAAATTGAGAAGAAAGAAATTAAGATTGTATAGAACTCCTCTTCACTTTGAGTTATGTATAGATGACTCTCCAAACTTCAGTATTTGATATTTGATAAGAGATCCCCCTTCAAATTTTCAATTTTTGTAGATAATTTCCATATATTACTGGTTAGTTATTTCGATAATCAAATTGTGATTCACTGGGGAAAAAAAATCCATGTGCTAAAGTTTAGAAGGACTATTTAGTATTTACACATAACCGGAGTTGTAAAGAGTTTATTTAAAACATATATATAGTGAAATAGCAAACTAACTGAAAAATGTGAGGGTTATCTCAACAAGTTTAAAAGTTTATGGAGTTTATTGTTAAAATTTTAAAGGTTTGTGAGATTATATTCTCAAGATCTCAAGTTAGGGGTACTGTGCAATTTACTTAATTAATATAATTAAAAATAAGACCATGTAACTTCATTTGCTAAGACTCACTTCAATTATAAAAACAAAAAATTATCCATCCATTGGCAGTTGGGAAGTTTTGAACTTAGGGTTGCACGCTTCATTCTTGCACAAGAGAAAGGTTATAAAATGGCATCCTATTAACAGAAAGAAGTTTTAAGTGCTAAAGGATGAAAGTTTCAGAGGCTAGTTTTCTGTTTAAGAAAAATGAAAAGGTTTTGTAATATGACCAGAGTTGATGGAATGTAATGCAGTTCTCTCTCAAAACATGAATGTAGCAATACCTGAGTTTAAGTGATCCATTCTTTGACCTCTCAATAAGTTCGGTTGGAATTGTTCCTGATAGCTGATTCCTTTCTAGGTTTCTTCAATGAAGACAAAAAACACTGGTCTTAGGTTTTTAGTGTATACATGTTTTCTTAGAGAGTTTAAAGACCCAAATGAAAATTGAAACATTCACTTACAGAACCCTCAAGAATTGCATTTGAGACAGGAAACTAGGGACATCGCCAATTAAACTGTTGTTTGACAAATCCCTGAAATGAGAATAAATTATTTCCACAGATTCTCAACTGCAAGTTTCTAATTTCATACAGGAGATTGATATACTCACAAATACTCAATCGACTTCAAATTAGATATATCTGAAGCTATATTTCCAGTTAATCCACTAGAAGATAAGTTCCTAAAAGAAAAATGGTCTGAAGTCCATCAGTATTTTTGAAGATAATCAAGTCAAACCATAAACTCTTCAAATTTTTACGACTATTTTCTGTCAAACTTACAAGGATGTGATCCTTCGTGGGCCAGATCCATCATAGTTGCAGTTAAGACCATCCCACAGGTAAGCCAATGGAGTACAAGGGTCTCCTTGCCAGCTTCTCTTGATCCCATAAATTGACTTGATATTCATGATAGCATCAACTTTTATAATACAAACATGTCAATCAAATTAAATATAGAACTACGATTAATTCGGATAATATGATTATGAACAGAACTTGCAACCAGTGAGCATACCATCTGTTTGCTGTGTTTGTAATTGTGAAAGATTCTTAGCCACATATACCTCAATGGCATTGAAAAGAGGAGGAAGAGTTGATCTTTCTGTTTCACTGATCCAAATATTGAGCCAAGGTGCACTTTTTATGGCTAAATAATAGTTGGTCTTAAGGTAAGAAGGATTAGTATCTGCAATGAAAATGTCTCCATTCACAAAAATGTTAAATTGTCTGACTTGATTTACTTGGAGTTTCTGTATTTCAGCAAACTACATGTATGCGTAACATATGGAGCTATTATTGTGGCCGGGCGTGAAGCGAAATTCCATGTTATTGCTAAGATTTGCTGGAATTGCTGCTGTTCTCATGACAATGGATGGTGGTAATGTTATGAAACTGAATGATGATGATGATGGTCCATGATCTACAGGGAATGAAGTATTTATCTGTTTCCAGTCTTTTGATATATAAGGTGTCCATATTCTATCATACTTGTCATCTGGGTATCTTCAAAAAGAAAGGGTAAAATATCAGTAAGAATGAAATTGAAAATTAATTTTTGTCATCTATTCTTCTTTTCCACTCATACATGTTTAACTTAATCTAGCACATGGTCAGTACTGATAAGATAAAAATCCTTAACTAGAAGCACTATCACTGTGAAATTCTTGGATGGAATACAGAATTTTTAGTAAAAATTAATCTTTCAATCTTTTTAATTTTGGATCAGTTGTAATTTAATTTATAAATTTTAACTCGATGCAACTCAATCCTTTAACTCTAACTCAATTGCAACTCAATCTCTGAAATTAGACTTGATACGACTCAATCCCTATAGTTTTAACCATTTAAAACCTTAAATGGTTAAAACTATAAATACTGAGTTGCATCAAGTCAAAATTTAGGAATTAAGTTACAATTAAATCAAAATTATAGGGTAACTCAATTTAACACATGGTCATACTAATAAGATAAAACTCCTTAACTAAAAGTACTGCCACTATGAAATTCTGGGGATCAAATACAGAATTTTAAGTAAAAATTAATCTTTCAATCCTTTTAATTTTGATTTGGCCGTAATTCAATTCATAAATTTTAACCCGATACAACTCAATCCTTTAACTTTAACTCAATTGCAACTCACACCATGAAATTAGACTTGATACAACTTAATCCCTATAGTTTTAACCATTTAAAACTTATGCATAAGTTTTAAATGGTTAAAACTATAAATACTGAGTTGCATCGAGTTAAAAGTTAGAAATTAAGTTACAACTAAATCAAAACTATAAGAATTGGGTAACAAGAAGTTGAAGTTTAAGAATTAAGTTACAATTGAGGAAAAAATACAAGGACCAAAAGACTAATTTTCACAATTTTCTATGCAAAGATGTAAGTCTCACCTGACTAATTCACCATCCCGCAAGCCTAAATCATATCGAGCTAAGAGCTGCATGGAGCCAACAAGATAGGCATCACTGTCAAGAACTCTAAGCTCCAAGACTGATATGAAAGGTGTACCATTCTTGGTGTTAAAAAGGCAAAC
Organism: Neltuma alba; assembly: GCF_004799145.2. Classification (NCBI taxonomy): domain Eukaryota; kingdom Viridiplantae; phylum Streptophyta; class Magnoliopsida; order Fabales; family Fabaceae; genus Neltuma; species Neltuma alba. The sequence goes on along the minus strand of NW_021637514.1, from coordinate 37,599 downwards.
ATGAAGATAATCAGATGAAGCAACATAAATGATTTCCTTGATCACTATTTCAAATTCATTCTGAAACATCACTGAGTCCCACCATTTATCTCCAAGATAGATGTCAAATTTGGGAAGAGAATTTTCACCATCATAGTTTCCATACATGAACATGGCTCTCACCAAGTACTTGCTGCTACTTCCTTGAGGAGCATTAAGGGTATAGCAGTTCCTAGTTCCTTCCGGGAAGCTTCGAACATTCCAGAACTGCGTTTTAGGAGTTTGTGTCTTGTATTTGGATGATATTCTGTGGGTAATTCCTGTGGATATGAAATTTGCATCTGAAGTGTAATAGATGGAAGTGGTTTCATCTGTGTAGCTTGGTTCATCCACAAGTCCACAATCAATACTGATAAATCCTGCAAAAGGGGCAAGTTGTAAGAAACTTGAAGATGTGGTTGCAGTCAGATGAACAAGATGAGACTAACTTATTAGCTAACCTGATTGATTCTGGGAATGAACAAGGGCAAGAGTCAAAAAAAGTTGAAACAATGCAAATAGGACATGGCCTCCCATTTGCAATTTAGATGTTTAGAACTGAAAGGTTCTGCAGACTTGAAAGATTCGTTTTGCTTTTTGAGAGAAATTGCCAGTTACAAGGAAATTAAAGAGCAAATATTCAGCTATGTTATTCATCTTTTTTGCAGACAAATAGGAATGCTATTCATTATCTCCATATATCTCTTTGAAAATAACATCAAACAATAAAAAATAAGATGGGAAAATAATAGAAGAACAACTAGTAGTGCCTTCTTTTGACCAACTTAAAGTTGAAATATTCAACTGAAACTATGAACTTTCCTTTTGTTTTGTTTATCATTGGCTGAATAACGTTGCTTCAGTAAATTGAATTGTGGGTTTTTCATAGAATATTAGATTCAGGAAATGAAGAAGCTATTCCACTACGAGTTCAAATCAATCTGTTAAAATAAACAAACGAAGTCCGCATTTGACTTGGGCAAATAATTGACATCATTAACAATTAAACTATTTCTCATACGTCGGGTATAGTTTTTCCGTGTTGACGTGGAGATTAATAAACTGTACAACGTACTGAAACCCAAATGTGAGAAACTACTTTCACACTACGAGCATCCTTTTACATAAATTTTTATATGGTATCAATATTGATCATTTTGTGGACACTTGGACTGCTCTCGCCCTAATATGATCTCAGAGCAATGGACATTATCAGTGATAATATAGTCCTTGATCAGTTAATCTTGTTTTGTTGACAAGGGACTTAGGGCAAACCCATCTCCACATATGAATATAAACATGCAAGAGATTTGAAAATTTGGAAATATGAACGTCTCTTTTGTTGTCTGTCGTTGGCAGGAGATTGACGTTGTAGTTGTAAATTGAATCGTGGGTTTTTCCTAGACATTTCATAGAAACAAAGCGCGCATTTTGTTCTCTGTTGGTCAAACAGATATTTATAAGCCTGTTTGGGTATGCGACTAGTGGCTTAGAAGTAGCTCTGTTTTTAACAGAAGCCCGATTGGAAAATTGAAACCTGCTTGGGAGAGTTTTTGGGCCATCCTACTCGGAGGTCGAAAGCTAGATTAAAGGGATGTTTAGATAGAAACCAAATTATAGTTTTAGAAATGTTTTTACGGATTACGAAATAAATATGTAGAGAAAGTTACTTCATTTTGTGGAAAAGTGCTTCTGAAATCACGGTTTTGAGAATGCCAAACACCTCCTAAAACGCACAATATGTTAAGCTCATATGAGAGAATTTTTCCATTCTAAATATAAGAACCCGGTACTAGTATAAAGGTCTTGTGTTTAAAAGCGAACGACTATCTTTTCGAGGTGAAAAATGTGCATATGGTTGGTGGACCGTTGGAATAATAATTAGATGTCAGATTATTTTTCCTTCACTCGTCCCTCATTATTCTCTAATTATTCACTCAAATTAACCACTCGTTCCTCGTACGCTCAAAGTTCTCGCCGCTGGACACAGCTTGCTCCGTCACCTCCTCCCTATTAGCTCCATCTCCTCTTTGTCGTCAGTTCCGTCCCCTCTCCGTCGTCAGGTTCGTCTCGTGTTGGGCCTGGTGTTGGGTCATCTCTTCTCTTGCTCCTTCATCGCTTCTCCAAACCTCTTCCCTTGTCCGGTCTACAATCACCATCTCGCCGCCATCTGACCAGTGCATGTGAGTTGTGTGTGAAGATCTTGATCTCCTAGTGGAATACACTCTCCAATCTACCTTTATCAGCCTTCATTCTCGTCGATCTGGTACAGGTTGGCAGAATTTTTTTCTCTTGCTTTTTCCGTTGGAGTCGCTAAAGTGCCGATGTGGAGTTATTTGTGTGTCCATCTATGTCTTTGCTGATTTGCTCAACGTTTTTGGTCCCTTGTTCCTGGCTAATCTTCACTGTCGTTGGTGGTTAACCAAGTGGTTCATAAGCTTGTGTGTTAATCTCCCCTGTTTTTGTGTCGATCAACGAAATCAAACTTTTTGAAGCAAGACTCTTTTTGACGGTATATACCAAAAAATGCTGAGTTGCTGTTCTAGGATTCAGACGATTTATCGTCCTCAATTTCACAGCACTTGATTCCCTCAGCATTTTAAATACTCTCAGATTTATTATTTACTACTCTTCTCATTCTAAATTCTAAATATAAGTAAATTATAAAATAAGTTTTATATTCAAAACAGTTTTTATAGCTTTAATAATTGGGAGCTTGTGGGTTTAAACATGTCTTTTAACTTGTTCATTACCTTCAATAAACTCATTTTTTGTAAGCCAAATTTTGTTCTTTAATTTCATTGATTTCGGTTTCATCAAATTAATTATTAAGGAGCTTATGGAATGGTAATTGTTAGTAATGTTTCCAATCAACAAAACGTGCTTAAATACATCAAACCAAAAAGAAAACCATCGGGGTTTCAAAATAATAATAAAGTTTTCGATTATTATCATTCTAGTTTAGGGGACACAATAGAAAGAATATTTAGGGTTTGGAAAAATAAATTTCAAATTTTATGAAATATGTATAGTTATAACTTCTAAACACAAGTGTATATGGTTTGCATAACAATATCCATTCATAATCTTATAAGAAGACATTCGAGTTCTGACAATTACTTTTTAGAAGCTGAAAATGATATTATAGTTAGGGAAGATAATCACACTAAAATTATTAAGTATCATCTTCAAATGTAACATAACAGTTTTCATCGCATTTGAATCGCTTTCGTGACACAATCAAAGACCAAATTGTCCCCAGCTTATCACTTAATCAATTATGTAATATTATTTCATTTAACTTTCGTCACAATACCATGAATTTTAATTTAAAATTATTTTATCCATTGAAATTATGTTTCACTTTATATTTGCAATAATTTTTATGATATCTCTAATGTTTTAAAATAGATAAAGTATATATTTGGTTCTTTAATTTTATATAAGGTTTCAATTTGATCTCTTAATTTTAAAAAGTATACTGTTAGTCCTTTAATACTAAAATTTTTAAGAAAAATGATGATATTGAGATATTAAATATTGATAAAATATTCTCAAATGCTAACATATTAAGTTTAATTTTCAAAACATCCATGATTGTTACAAAAAATATCATTAAAGCATAATAATTTTAGGATTAAAAGACTAAATGTATACTTTTCAAAATTGAGGGATCAAATTGAAACCTTGTACAAAGTTAAAGAACTAAATATATACTTTAGCTTTTAAAATATATTTCAGTTATGAAATTTCATTTTTTTATATTAAAATAATTTAATTGAAATTATGTTTACTTTATATTTGTAATAATTTTTATGATATCTCTAATGTTTTAAAATATATTTCAGTCATGAAATTTTGCTTCTTCATATTAAAATAATTTAAATTCATTGTATTATGTAAATTTATTTTTTTTAATTATTTATCATTATTTAATAAAACTTATACTCATTTGGGTAATTTTACAAACTAAACTTACTAATTTAAATTCATTGTATTATGTAAATTTATTTCTTTATTATTTTTATTATCTAATAAAACTTATACTTATTTTGGTAATTATACAAACTAAACTTATTTTTATTCAATCATAATTAAACAACTTTTTACCTAATCTAATTTTTACAAACTAACTTTTATAAAATCCAATCAAAGCACAATTTATTATCACTTGATTTAACTTCTACTCGTTTAAATTTTTCAAAAGTCAAATTAACAATAAACTAATTTTTCAATCACTAATCCAGACGGATTCTGTATATGTCAGAAATGCTGAAATTATTCAATGAATTTATATTTATGTAGAAGACTTTTTTCATGATGATATTCAAATTAATCATCAATCCGACATGTTGAAATTCAAATGTGAAAAATTATTTTGGGAGAATTACAATAAAGTCCTAAAAAATAATTATAAAACAAGTCTCAAAAGTTGTCATTGTTTGTTTTGAAACTTGTCATTACAGGTTGCTTAGGTTGTTATTAGAACTCATTAGTAATTATCTTTCTTCCTTGGGACTTGATTGTAATTCTCCTAATTATTTTTACACCAAGAACACCCTAAAAAAGTGTGAAATCAATTATTTCTGCCATTTGACTTTATATAACCTCTATGATATGGTGAGTTTGTAATTGAAATACACAGCTTAAATAAGTTTTCATCTTCTCCCTTAAGGAAACATTGATCATTTTGAGTTTTTAAGCTTACTTAAATGAAAGTTTTTTAAGCCTCCTTAAAAATTAGATTACTGATAGACCTTGATGACGCCCTGCAATTCATATAACCGATTCTACCTAGTAAAGTAAAACTTTGTTGCTGCTATTGGAATTCTCTTACTAGTTTGAAATAGTTTCCTAAAGTTCTGTTCCATATACCTTGGTCACTTTCAATCATAACTCTTAATTCTATTACATCACAATTTGTTTCTTGAGCGCAGTAACCTTTTGTCCGCTGATTTGTGTAATGAGCATCATGCTTCTATTTAAGTCCTCATATGATTCACTTTCATAGCCATTGTAATTTTTTTTCAAAAAACGAAGAAAAACCTAGCCGTAAATTATGATTTTGGACAGCACATCATCACGATGGAAACGCCGAAAACAAACACTACTTTAATTCTAAGCTATTGGGTTATTTGTCTTTCCATCAGTCTTTCTTTCGTCCTTGCAAGAAGAGTCTGAGCAGATTATTCCGTTATAGCAGCCAAAAATAAGACTTATAATTTCATTTAAGATTTTCGTTCTCACAATCACTTCAATTTTCTCATGAAAAATAAAAAACTAACTAGTTTAAACTTCATTTCCTGTGAATTCATCAAATATCTGGAGGTCTAATTCACGCAATAAAACTATCAATGAATAACTTCTACAGAGAAGTATTTGTCTACTCCCATCCCGCAATACAAAATCTATAAAATAATGCTCTGTTGATAGAATTCCTCGAATATACAACTTTCACCTCCAAGACCCAAAAATATACCACCTCCGTCCTTAATATAAGATCCCGTTTGACTTTTTGTTTGGTCCTAATTATAAGACCCCAATCCATTTTGTCTCTCATATTTACGTATTTTTTTTCAAGATAGTCCTTCTAATAATGATAATTCTAGCCAATACACTTAATTAGCAAGAATATTTTAGGAATGACAATACTTATTTATTACAAATAACTAACTTAACTTACTTCTTTAATCTCTTCAAATAAATCAACTAGGTCTTATAATAGGACCGGAAGTAGTAGTTGATGGAACAGAATTGGAGCGAATGCAGATCTTTTATATTATCGTCAAAGTAAAATTCAGCAACGGTATGAAATAGAACTTATTTTCGGAACCAAACGATACATTTTGCCCGGCTTGACCATTAAGGGGGCAAAGACCAAAGAAACCACTCTGTTAGTAAGAAAAGAAGAAACCGGCATGAGCTTCCTAGTTGTTAGGACTTATTGTGCAGCCACTGCCCTTTTTATTTTTCATTCTCATTTCTTTTTCGTATTGAAAAAGTAACAAGAACGAGGGGTGCTAAGCTCTATATCATCCTACACCACCTTAAACTCCAGGAATTGGATACTGAGTGGTGAGAGCTTCGACTTTTTTACGAAGGCTTGAAATCTGATCTTTCAAAGGAATTCAGGGGATGACACAAACCGCATAAAGTCTTGGAGCTTTGTTCCCGGGGCCAGACGTTTGGCTTCAAGTGCTGTTTGTGCACCCTCATGAATGAAGTCTGCAATTAAAAACAAACTCTTCCTCTTCCTAGTCCTCTTGTTGTCATCGCCGGTGATCCAATGCGAATGCCTCCAGGAACCAGGGCACTTTTATCACCTGTCATGATTCTCATGCGTAAGTGAGAACATGGAAAAAAGTATTTGAAGAACCGGGAAAAAAAAAGGGGGGGGGGGGGAGAAGAAGAAGAGAGGAAGGGGAAGGAAGAAGATAAAAAATGATAAATAAACAAGGCAAGTAATATGGAACACCAGCAACATGAGCCCACCAGGCACTGAATTCTTGTTGAGAGTTATAGAAGCCATGTCAAGAATTTTCTCCACTCGAGCACCATCAATGCCCTAGGAGATGTAAGGTTGGTTATTGTAAGATTTACATTAAATAAAGAAAGAAGCACGCAACCCAAATATATATAGACACAATATATAAAGTCAAGTTCATAGAGAACCATACAGTTGATAACCACAATCATTATGACTTTTCATTAAAAGCAAGGAATTTCATCCCGCCCGCCGGGGGGGGGGGGGGATTTTGGTACATTCACCTTTAACTTTTACTGTGGGAAGCATGAGCGACATTTAAACTTCAGCAACAAAATACTAAGAAGCAGAAACAAAAGGGGAATAATGAAAAACAATACTGAAATTTTATTCTGAAATTTGATATGAAAGAGCAACATTCTTACAGATGGCCTCAGATCAACAAGAGCCAAGTGATTATCAGTTCCACCAGATACCAACTTGTAGCCATGTTCTATCAACGATTAGCTAGAGCTCTACAGTTAGAGACCACCTACAGGATCAAAGTTATATGAGTGCAACTGTCACAATAGGCCTAGGAACAAACTTACAAATGGTTAAAAGAGAAATACCTGGTTTTGGTAAACCTTAAACTCAGGGGATTGAGCATACTTCAAACAAACTGCTAGTCCTCCAATTGTGTGGTTATGAGGACCGCCCTAAATAATGACAACTTTAGTACTAAACTATTACGGCAGGGACAATATTCCCAATTAGAATAGTAAAGAAAGGCCTAAACAGAACCAATATCTTACTTGTAAGCCGGGAAATACAGCATTGTTGATGGCAGACTCTAGATCGACACCATGCACAGAATCTTTCTTGAAGAATATCATACCACCTCTTGGACCTCTCAGGGACTGGAGAAATAAATTTAATTGTAATGAGTCATGGGCATGCGAACACAAAGAAAGAGGAGTATTTAGTTAAGATTAAATGTATGTTTTTGTTAGAAGAATGAAAGCAAATTCAGTTCCCTTATCTTTTTGAATAAAAAAATTAAAGCACGATATTGGGAATATCCTGAGGAAAACCTTGTGAGTTGTGGTTGTCACAATATCACAAAATTCAAAGGGATCAGCAAGCACGCCAGCAGCAACAAGTCCACTAATATGAGCCATATCCATCATAAGAAAAGCACCAACTTCATCGGCAATCTTCACATGGATATCACATGTAATTAGCTTTTTAAACAAAAATCACATATCACATGAAGGGATATTCAATCACAAACAGAATATTCTACAGAATACATATGAACAAGGTTACTTTTCTCATCCGTGGATAGTCAATGTCTCGAGGATAAGCACTTGCACCAGCAATGATGAGTTTGGGTCTGAAGAGATTAGCAGTTTTCTCAAGCATGTCACAATCAATGAGGCCTGTTCACAATTCAAAAGTACTTAAGCTTCTTGTAAGCTATTAAACATAGTTGCCATAATTTAATAACAAAAATGCAAGCACCTGTAGTTTCATCAAGTCTATAAGGCATAGATTCAAAATAAATTGATGTTCCTGATACACGTCTTTTGGGAGTCATGAATCCATGAGATAAATGCCCCCCATGAGGTAAGTCCAAACCCTAGAAGAATTATCATTTTATATCAGTATAGCCTTACAACAGAAACGCTATTTTGGCATAGAAAAAATCACAAAGAGGAAATTGTTTACCATTATCCGATCGTGTGGCTTAAGAATTGCAGTGTAAACTTCAAAATTTGCAGGAGAGCCAGATAAGGGTTGAACATTTACACCCCACTTATTCCCATCCAAGTGAAATGCAGCCAATGCTCTCTCTTGACATAGTATTTCAAGCTCATCAATGTACTCATTTCCACCATAGTACCTTACATGCATAAGAGACTCTAATTAATATAACTAGAGAAGTGAGAAAGGGAGGGGGCGTTTAGTGAAACATTCCTTCACACAAAGGAAAAAATTTAGAGGAAGAAAACTCACCTTTTCCAGGTAAACCTTCTGAGTACTTGTTTGTGAGGCATGAACCAACGGCTTCCATAACTGCCCTCGATGTAAAATTTTCTGAAGCAATAAGCTCAAGGCTTTTATACTGCCGATTCTTTTCCTTGCCAATAATATCATAAACCTCAGGATCAGCTTCACTCAAGCCATAATCCAGGAAACTACTTCTATCACCTGAAAATATCATGTGATCCGATGGACCAAAACGTCAGTCTTTAGGCCAAGAATCAACAAACCAAATACCTCGAACACTAAACCAGGGAAAAGAATAAACTAATTATGGCATCAAAGTGTGTAAGCTTTGGGTATTTATTTTGTCTTTAAAAGTATATACTAGCTAGTCAGTCACATGAAATCATTCCATTTAAATGGTATGCTCAGTACTTACCTCCAATTTCAGGCACCGAGAGTGTAGACGGCCTCCCACCGACCAAACTTCCTTCAACATAAGATGCTTTACAAGTCTTCACGTTACTGAACTTTACTTGAGGCGTAAACCCATAACTGTCACACCCATGAGCAGGAAAATTAAGCACCTTAGCACATGCAGATTGTTGCCATGAGCCCATTATTGCAAATTTTCCACAGACTTGCATCCTCGATTATGATTTTATAATAAAAACCCCTGCATGGTTCATAATACATTATATGATAATGGCGAACTACAGCTCGTCATAATTGCAAAAGCTTCACCTCGAGCAAAAAATTCAACAATACTCAAAGGAAAAGAAACTGAATCATAAGAATAGTTTAACTTGATGCACATCTTTCGCCAACCAATTATTAACATATATTCTACCTGAAGATGATGCAATCAATGATCTCAGGCAGGGACGGTGACGCAGAGTCACTGACGACGAGCACGAAAGAGAACGAAAGACCAAATACACGAGCAGCAAGAACCGTCGGAAAACAAAAGATGAGATACCCCCGGGGGGAGGGGGGTCGCCGAGCTGGGAAGCGGAGTGAAGAGTGAAGACTGAAGACTGAGGAGGGTTCTGTGGTTTTTGTTTTTTGTCTGCGTGAGGGCACGTGTCGTTTTATAGTTTAGTTTTGTCCGAACGAATCTACAGGTGTACGGTGACCTCCGGCGTATTTTACTGCTCCCCCGCCACAGTAAATTATGTGATTTTAGAAAATAGTTAAAATAATTAAAAATAATTAATATGTGATAAATACAATTTTTTAAATATATTCTCTATATATAAATTGATAAATGTGAGAAAGTAATAGTGAGATAAATAAAAAATATATATTAAATATATTAAATTAGAAACAAAATAGGTAATAATTCATTAAATGTTGAGACAAATCAAAGAGTATTTTATAAAAAAGAAAGATCTATTCAAAAAATTAGATTTTATAATAAAAGACGGAGGGAGTATATTTTTATTAATGTTTTTCTAATGAATCTGTTAATATCATTTTATTTTTAATCTTTAATACTTATTAAAATATTTTTAAAAATATTATTAATTACTTCAAAAAAAAAAGAGCCGATGTTCACCACACATGGTCAACATAATCCCTTGAAGCAATAAATATTATAAAATAATTTTATATAATATTTATTGTATTCATATTATGAACATTATTATTTAATTATATCTTTTATTCAATTATAATTTAATTTCTAAACTTTAACTCAATACATGTTATTGTTCTAGTCATTTAAAAGTTTAAACATTAGTAAGACCTAACTTTAGTTATTATATTTTAAATTTTTTTAAATATAGACTAACATTTTCAGAATTGGATTCATGAATTGATTGAGTTCTAACTAAATTAAAATTACAAGATTAAATATTCATTTTATCTTATAATTATTAGAACTTTTAGCAAGGTTCATGCTCATCAACGGAATAAACAAAATATATGTATAATAAACATGCAAGGATCAAATTTCTTAGAAAAGAGTATTATTCAGAAATCCAAAACCAACATGTAAGTCATGTTTTCATCATCATATACATTACCTCCGATTCTAATTATAAAAGTTAATTGGCTAATTTGAGGAGATTACAATAATAAATTATGTTAGTTATTTATAATAAATAGGTATTATTCTTCTTAAAATATCTTTGCTAATCAAGGGTTTTGGCTAGAATTACATTATTAGAAGGATTACCTTATAAAAAATATATATATAAAAATAAAGTGGATAGATATTTTATATTTAGGATCAAAATAAAAATTAAATAAATTTTGTATAAAGGACTGGAAGTAGTAATAAAGTTGATTCATTCACACCAACTTTTTAAATAACTAATCAATAGTGGATCAAGCACGCTGCTCTTGACTTGTGTTTAGCTCCAACCTTTACCTAAAATTTTTAAAATTAAAAAAAAAACTCAATCGTACAATGTCATAAATCTCTTTAATTAATTAAGTTGACATTTCATAATACGCAAATGTTATTCTTTTAAGATAAACGAGTATACATACTTTATATATGATGAACAACGACCATGGCTTGCTAATTAATAGCCCAAGTTGAATTCTTAATTATGCCAGATTAACTAGTTTATTCAGTTTTTCTATATTTTACATATAATTGGACTAAGTCAAAATTAATATTGTGTGTGTGTGTGTGTGTCATTACGGATTTGACTTTTTATGAATGAAGAGAAAATGGAATGATGATTATCGAGCAAGAATTGCTACAGCTGGCTTGAGAGTTGAAATAAAATTTCAATGCTATTACGATTTACGGATTAATTAATTTATTTTAACAAATAACGTCATATAGTCAATAGAATGCAAGGGCTTTTTTTTTTTTTTAGCAAAATCAAAACTTAGTTATAAAAATAGATATTGAGGATGTGATTAAAGAGATTCCGAGTTCCAATTAGAAAAAAAAATAATAATCCATCTCCAATGTAACGCAATGAATAACGCCAAAGTGGAGGTGCTTAATTATTCACAATCTTCCCCTTTTTTATTTTTTAATAAAAAGTAAGGAGTACAGCTTGATATTTTTTGTTGAAAAAAACCTTGACTTGATATATTTAATACATATAAGATTTTTTTTGTTTTGGTTAGAGATCGTTTTTAATTTTAACTCAAGCAAAATTAATTTATTTTGTAATGACCACCTAACAAATAACTCCTTGAATTTTTGGGGAAAAAAAAAAATAAAAGTGCAGACAAAGCCAAGTGGCAGATTGTGTACCAAAAAAAAAAAGCCAACTGGTGGTTGTTGACAGCCAGATGATTATAAAAAAAATTGTTAAGTAATATTATTATTCTACTACAAAGTAAACCTTCTCTCTTCTAACAATATATATAATAAAATATATTTTATCGAAACAACATATAATAAAATATTAAATATTAAATATGTGATACTTTAATATAAAATTTTATTGATAATTTCTTGCTTGTTTCCTTTAGTTAGACTGGAGGATATTACATTTGATTAAATGACCAATATATCAATATAAAATTTCAAAAGTACAAGGAACATTGCTGTGCACATGCCACAAACAGTACAACTTATTATTTTTGAGACATTATATGGAAAATCCAACATATTCTACTAAGACAAGCGTGCATGATAAATTCTTGCAGAGTTTGAGAGTATTTAGAAACTAGGGTCTAACACAAACTCCATCTTTACTCACATATATTCTTTTTGCAGAGTTTCACATTAATTTCATTCTTCTTGTGCATGAGGTAAACTACTACCTAGCCAAGGGAGAGAATTCTGTACTTGTCATATTCAGGGAAACTAATTCAACTGAATCTCCTGTACTAACATCATTGTGTTTGGTTCTACCTCCTTCTGTAGCCAAACACTCCTTTAGTTCATTCACTACCTCATTCATGGTTGGCCTGTTGTTGGGGTTTCTAGACACACAAGTCATTGCCATTTCCACAGCTCTCCAAGCAGAGTTAGTATCAAACTCCCCACTTAACTTTGAGTCAACAATGGCCCTTATGTCCCCTTTAGCAACCATGGAGCTAACCCATTGACTTATGTGAGTTCTCTCATGGTTTCCAGATATTACTGGTAGACTTGTGATTATCTCAAAAAGAACTACTCCAAAACTATAAACATCACTTTTCTCTGTCAATCTGTTTGTTATATAGTACCTAGTAGATAAAGAAGACAAAATAACTAAGATCGTGTTAGTTTTCACATTGGAAACTCTCAATAACTAAGAATAACATTCTTTTAACAAAAGCAGAAAAGGCTAAGAAAGATAATGATTGATTGATTAAAAGGACTTACTCAGGGTCTAGATAACCAGGAGTACCAGCAACAACAGTTGACACATGAGTTCCACCATCAGTTGGAATAATTTTAGATAGACCAAAGTCTGCTATTTTTGCTCTGGAGTTTTCATTCAGCAAGATGTTTGACGATTTTACATCTCGATGAATTATAGGTGGCTTACATCCATTATGCAAATACTCCAATCCTAAACCAAAGTTGATATCAAATAACATTGAAGTGGAAAGATTTAAGTAGTGAAAATTGAAGACACAAGGAACATGGTTCATTTTCTGACCTAATGCTGCATCCAGTGCCATACGGAGTCTGTCTTGCCAAGTCAGGAACTTTGATTTGTTGTCTTTTCCTGCAGAATCAAACTCTGTAACTTTCTATACTTTCTGTGTTTTTTTTTTTGGGCTTAATTAATTGAAAATTGATTGGCACCAACAAACCTGAAAGGTACTCTTGTAGGTTACCATTAGCCATGTACTCATATATGAGCCCCTTGTTGGTTTCTTCGTTGCAATACCCAACAAGGGAAGTCAGATTTCTATGATGAACTCTCATTAAAAGTTTAACCTGAAAATCATACCCATGCTCAACCATAATAGATACTTATTAATTCAAAACTCGTGATTTTAGTACACTATTAATTTTTACCTCTGCTTGGAATTGCTGATAACCTTGAACTGAACATAGAGAGAGCATTTTAACTGCAACAGGAGTTTCAGCAATGTAGCCCAAATAAACTGTTCCAAACCCACCTTTTCCGAGAATTGTGCTGAAGTTGTTGGTCATTTTGAGGACATCATGATATGAATATTGTCTATTTGTGACTTGCAGAGTGGTATCATTTTGTTCTTCAACTTTTTCAACTTGCTGTGAGGTCTCAATTGGACTTGTTCCTAATTTGAGATCACGAAAAAGGTTTTGCTTGGTTCTTTCACAAGATCAACCAAAATTTTGTGCTTGTGGGTGTGAATGATAAAGAGCAGGCTCACCTCTTGGCTTTCTCCTTTTAAGGGTAAAAAATATAATTGCCGCGACCACCATAAGGAGCAGAACTCCAGCAACTGATACAACTACGGGAATAATAATATTGCTCTTTTTCTTCTTGTCGCATGGAGGAGATTCACATAGATATGGATTTTCTCCAACACTAGCATATGGAAAGACACATAAGCTATTATGTTCATTGGTAAATAAACCTTGCAGGTACTCTATAGCTCTATGTGGGTATAGAGATTGAGAAATATGAAAATTTATATGTCATGTTTCCTAAATTCATGTAACAATAACTTTTAGGATATTAGGATTTTTACAAGAGCCATACCTTAGTGACAGGGAACCCTTTGATTTTTCAACCAGCTCAGTGGGAACCGTACCTGTGAAGTTGTTGTTCTGAATGTTTCTGCAAAGTTAATCCAGCTATAATATCCTGCTTTGAACCTATGGGATCTGATTATTGTTCATTTAATTACAAACAACTTACAAGATCTTCAAGTTTTGTAGCCGAGACAGAAAATCTGGAACTGGTCCACTTAAGCTATTATTTGATAAATCCCTGAAAAAAGAAATTTTCTCCCACTTAGAACGAGATTGCCTTATTGACAACCTAAAGAAATCAGTGAAAACATTCTGAAAGAAGGGTTGTGCTAGGCCACAGTGAAAAATACTCACAACTTCTCCAACATGGTAAAATTTGAGATGGAAGGATCTATCTGTCCTGTCAATCCACTTGAAGATAAATTCCTGTTTTGCTTTTCCAATATTATTAGAAGTTCTGATTCAAGTTTAATTGAGTAATAACATTAATTTAGGGAAAACAAGCTTACAGGGCTGTGATTCTTGGGGAATTCTGGCCATTATAAGTGCAATTTAGACCTTCCCAAATGTAGTCCACGGGACTACATGGATCTCCTTGCCAATTTCTTGTCAGCCCATAAGAAGACTTGATTGTTGTAATTGCGTCAACTATTTCTCAAAAAAAAAAAAAGTTAGCCCAAATCATATATCTTCTTGACCAGATGCTTTGAAAAATTAAAGAATTCTTAGGTAAAATTCAGTCTATAAAATGAAATCAGTCTAACTCAACCACAGAGAAACAGATAATATATATCTCTGGCATGTCTATTCCTGATTCTACCAAAGAGTTCTTTCAAAAGATTATATTTGCAGATCATACCATCTTCTTGTTCTGTTTCTGACTGCAAAAATTCTTTAACTGTATAAATTTCAATGGCGTTGAGAATGGGAGGGAGGGTTGAATGCTTAGTCTTCTTAAGCAAAAACTGAATTTTTTCTCCGGTGGTAGCATACTTGCTGAACAAAGTGGTTGTGACTTGGTACTGAGGCACAAGATCAGCATAGAAGAGATCGCCATTGAGGGTAACGGTGAATGATCTTGTCTGATTCTTTTCCAAGACTTGAAGCTCTGCAAAATGCATGTAAACATAGAATTGGTCTGTTGCATTTTTGGGCTCCCACCACACTAACATTGGAGCACTTTCATTTACTGGTGTGGCTGCATTACTCATAACAATGGCTGGTGGATTGTAATGATTTTGAACCAAGGAATCTGCGGAAATTGAAGCACTTATTTGCGTCCAGTCCGGGATGTAGGCTTTATATGACCAGAAGCGACCATAAATATCATAACTATATCTGTGTCAAAATCAATCTCTCATCAGATTTGCAGAATTCTTTTTGATGTAAAGATGAGGTGAAGGATGTCACATGTTATCTTTCCTTTATCTTGTGGAAAAATAATTGATTTATAACCTATTTGGTCTAGTTATGGAAGAAAAGTAATTGCTTAAATTTTACTTAAAAGAGTGCCCTTTACCTCTTATATGTGGAATACTAATTAAACTAAATAGCATGCTCAATGAAAACCAAATCTTAAGAATACAAGCTTTTTTTAAAGTAAATCAATTAAAGAAAGGATTTACCTGTATTTTCTTTTGCTGGTTGAGCCTAAATCCAACCTCGAGTAAAGTGACAAGGATCCAGATTGAGTAACATAAGTATCGTTCATCAAATTCCTTAATTCTATAGCAGAGATAAATGGGGTTCCAGAGCCTGTGTCAACCAGACAGATTTGTATGTAATCTAGTGATGGGACATGTATGATCTCAGGGCTTAGTAACAGAGATGCATTGGTTATTTCCACTGTTTCCCATACGTTAGGCCCAAGATGAAGATCAAAACTTGGTAACTCATTTTGGCCATCATAATTCCCGTACAGAAAATTAGCCCTGATCAAATATTTAGAGCCACTTGTGATGTTTATTCTGTAGCAGTTTCTTGTTCCTTGAGGAAAGCTTCTCAGGTTCCAAAGTTGCCGTTGATACATGCTTTGGAGCTCACTGGTTATGGAGTTACTAACACCAGAATTTATGAACTTCTCATCTGATATGTAATTTATGCCTGTTGTCTTCTCTTTATAGGTGAATTTTGCAGGTATCCCACAATCTATGCTTATGAATCCTGAAACATAGTGGCAAAGGTTAATTCTTGTTAAATAGTAACGCAATGAATTTTATGCCTTTTTGGCGGCAAATTACCTGATTGATCCTGAGATTGAACCAGAACTGCAAAAAGCAGACAACCTACGAGAGAAGAGAAGAAACACTTTGACATTTCCATTACTCTCTGCTAAGGAAGACAAGAAGGTGAGTGACATGTTTGGTACTTATACAAGAAAATGTGCTGTACACTTGTGACGCAGTCAATGTCACCCTGTTGGCATTGGGTTTATTTTAAAGAAAAATCGTAATTGGATTTGATTATTAGAACAGGTATACTAAATCACAGATAGACATATCTTATGACAAAACTTACTTTAAAATATATCTTTTTTATCAATGCAGAGTTACATGCGCCTCAAAAACTGAGTTATGTTTCAATACATAATATGACAGTTGCACAGGGGAATTTCAATAGAAGTTTGTTGTGTGAAAGAATTGTATTCCTCCGTGGATTCTTTCCCAAAATACAAAAAAGTCGTATGCCGAATTGATTTCATTATTATATTGTAGCCTCATAAATTGCATAGTTTGCTGAAGGAGTGGATTATGAACATTCTCATTTCCTTGTTCCTCTGTTTGCAGCTCCTATATCATGTACTTTATGAATTTGCTCAACCTTATTTTTCATCTTATTTCACCTTTTTCATCAAGAGTACTTTCAGATTGAGATTCTGAAAGTTTCCTGCTATAGATTTGTTTTGCTTTCTTCTTTCTTTTTCTTTTTTTCTTCCTTTTTTGGCTACTGTCTGAATTTGACTACATAAATTTCTGGATGATTTATTGGAGAGTCCCATGATGTGTTTGGCCATGATCTTGCCGCTTAATTAAGGTGCTATGGTAAGAACAACCAACTATTACTTCCGATTTTTAATATAAGACCTTAGTTGACTTTTATTTTGATCCTAAATATAAGACTACAATCCACTTTGTCTCTCATATTTATATATTTTGTTTTCCAAGATAGTCCTTCTAATTGTTGTAGTTTTAGCCAACACACTTGATTAGTAAGAATATTTTATGAAAGATAATATCTATTTACTACAAATAACTAACTTAATTTATTTCTTTAATCTCCTCAAATTAGTCTACTAGCTCTTATAATTAGAACCGGAAGTACTATCTGATAAACTTCTGACTTTAATTTCCTAAGATATTTATTCATCATAACATAAGAATCTTATAGTTAGATGTCTCTCTCTCGTATGGAAAAGTCAACCCATGAGAGTCTTTCATAAGTGACGAACTTCATTAGGTAGACGTGCTGATCAATGTTGTGATCTAAGATAATGTACTTTGTTTGGTTCAGGGGAAGGGAGGGGAGAGGAGGTTATGGTTTTGTTTGGTTGGAAGGGAGGGGAGGCAAGGGGAGATTTCTTGTTTGGTTCATAAGAGGAGGGGAGGGGAGGTAATTATAAATTGATAAATATGCCCTTATCTCTATATTTAGACTGATTTATTTTTTTTATTACAATATTTATGTCAAAATTATTATTTCTTAATTTATCAATTTTAAAAAAACCAATTACCTCACTTACATGTGATAAAAAAAATAAAACTAAAAAAATTAGAAAATATGATAAAAAATTTAATATTCTATCTCATTAATTTTATAAATATATGTATTAATATATATGATATGTATATATTATATAATTATAACACGCACGTTATGATATACATATATTAATATATATGCATGTTATCTGATATTATAATATAGACGCTATGATATATAATTATAATACACACATGTTATGATATGTATATACTAATATATATGATATGTATATATTATATTATAATTATCAAATATTATTAGTGGCTAAAAAGAGAAAAAAGTGAAAAAAAAATTTTAATAAGATAGACAAACTTGGAATATTGAAAAGTTAATATGGGTAATTTGATCAATGTTAGATATAATATTTCTCTTCCCTCCAAAAAACCTTAAATTTTGAGGGGAGTATGGGGAGGGAAGAGGAGCACTAAAAGACAAATTTTTTCCCTCTCCTCCCCTCTATATTTTCCCAACCAAGCACACTTATCCCTTCTTTCCCCTCCCCTCCCTTCAAAAACCCTCCAACCAAACAAAGCCTGACCAAAGGCCTTATAAGATTCATTGCTCAAAACTTGAATTGGAAGCAACTGAATCTGCAATTTTTTTCATTTGAAGATGCAGAGACTAGTGACTTAAGGTTACAAATGGTATCGAATATGTAATTGACCTCAAAAAAGGAAAGCTTTCCAACCACTTGGCTATAAGACTTCGACAATCTGCAAATTAATTTTTACCAACAAAGCAGTTTTGGTATGCTTGATATTGATTTTTTTTTTCCTTATACTCCTCAACTCCTTAATGTAGAATCTAATTGGAGAGTTAATACTAGTCTTATATTTACTACTTCCAATCTTTAATATAAAAACTATTTTGATATTTAATTTGGTTCTAAATATAAGAACTTTATTACTCATTTTTATCTTTTTTTCTTTAAAGTAATCCTTATATAACAATTGTACATGTTAAAGGTTTTGTAATTCTAACTAATATACTTGATTAGTAAAGGTATTTTATGAAAGACAATATTTATTTATTACAAACAACCAATTTATCTAATTTATTTAATCTCCTCAAATTAGTCAATTAATTCTTATATTATTCACACGAGGTAGTACTGATTTTCCATTAGATTGTAGGAGATTACAAATAGGATATTTATCATGCTTTCTGTCTAGTTGTCCCTTGTTCGAGTGGCCTAGACATTTATAGCCTTTCAATCCCAAAAGAGAGAGAAAAAAAAAAAAGAATTTACAGAATTCACACGAGAATGAAAGAAGCGCCTCGAGAAAATTAATATTCTATTCGGTGCTATATATACAATTCTTTTAGGAAAAAACTTTTAAAAAAATATTGTTAAATTTCAAATTTTCAAATCAATATTAGTTACTATATTCATAAATTATCCTTGAAAAATAAATGACTACACATTTTTATAATAATTTTTTATTTAAAATTTTAAAATTCAACAGTTATTTTTTTTTAAGGATTTCCCCATTCTTTTAACCAATTTTTAACAATTAAGAACATAAATTAAATTCGTTACTAATTCTTTTACGAAAACTAATCAAATAACCCATTTAAAAATTATACTATTTCCAAATGATCTTCAATGTTCAATAATTGAAGGTTTGTAATTAGAATTAATGATTTGATCTGACAAGATCCTTAATAAAATTAATTTGAAGGCCGACTAGTGGAGTCATCTTGCGAAGTTAGATCCTATAAAAGAACCAGAAGATGAAGAATATCGAAAGTCAATATTCAAGTTGATGATGAGGAATTTGAACAAGAGACAAGAAGGTCGTCTCAAGATGAGGATTAAAAAAAGAAAGGAAAATTCATTGCCCTAAAATCTAAATTTTATGTAATTTTTGTAATAATAATTATTAGAAAAGTATGATTAAATTTGTTCGAACCTTTTTATTATTAATAACAATTTTGTTCAAATATTTTTTTTAGTTTTTATTATTAGCAATTAATAAATCAATGAACTAGTTAATGATGATCTTAAATAATAACAAATAAATGAAAAAACGTTACATTATATTCTCTTTTTCAGATGAAGATTTCCAAGGGCGGTGGGAAGAGAAAACTGATTGAATTTTTATTTTTTTGCCATCAAAAAATTGATTGAATTTGATGACTCTATAAATTTAGATATATGGGTCAGCTAAGTTTCATAAATTAAAATTGAATTGAAATGGGATTATATCTAAATATAGGTTAAAGTATACACTTGGTGATTTAACTTTAAATAATATTATAATTTAGTCCCTCAACTTTTAAAAGTATATTTTTGATTCTTTAACCCTAAAATCATTAGACTTAAATGATTTTTTTTGTAACAATCACGGTTGTTTTGAGAATTAAACTTAATATGTTGATGCTTGAGAATATTTTGTTAACATATACAATCTCAATTTCATTATTTTTTGTTAACAATTTTAGGATTAAAATATTAAAAGTATATTTTTTAAAGTTAAGAGACCAAATTAAAACCTTATACAAAATTTAAAAGAGAAAACTAATCTCCAAGTCCCTATACTTTACAACAATTTTTAATTAGGTCCTTTTAGTTTGATTTGTTTGAATTGGGTCCTTATATTTTACTCTGTTAAACTCATCACTCCTTGGGGCTTTAACACCGTTAAAATTAATTGAAGTGGTTGACATATCGGTTGCTTGGCGACTAATTGTGCACACAAGTAGGTATTCTTGTCCCTGGAGGCAGGCAGTGACTCATCTCTCATTTATGCAGAATAAAAATTAAAAAGTTAGCAAAAAAAAAAGATTAAAATTAAAATAAAAAAAAAGCAATGTGTTGAAAAGTTTCGCCCTCATCGGCGCTTCTCCCAGGTGAAGTGAAAGAATGGAAGAGGTGATCACTGCATCTAATGCATCATAATGGAAAAACAAAAAAGCTATTGTTTGAATTTAGTGAAAATTGCAACTTTCTTTTTATTCCTTCTGGGAAAAAAATGAAGTGAAATATTTTAGCTAAGATTGAGAGTAAAAAACTAAAAATGAGATCCATTCCATCTAGGAGAAGCATCGGTGAGGATGAATTTGGTGAAATCGAAAACAGTGGTGGTGGTGAAAATCAAAGTGCTAAGGGTTGACACTGCCGATATAGATGAGGTTGTAGAGAATGACGGTGTGGCGACGAATGAAGTAAGGGAGGATTCGTAGGTGCCAAAGCCATGGGAGAGGACGATCCAGCTCTTTGGTTTGGTCGATTTGGGGGGCTCTGGTCTCTAATTGTTCATGGGAGGTGAAATAATTTCTCGAATAGTTGATGTTTGAATGCTTAAAGGTCGGTATCCGATGAATTTGGTGCTTGATGAGGTCAATTTAGGTCTCTGATTTGTTTCTTGAATCATTCATGTTGAGTCTCCACCTTGTGGTAATCGACGAGGATGGTGTCCTAGAACGATAATTATTTTAACTAAAAATGAAATTTCAATCATTTCAAATTATATTTATATAAATATATATAATAAAAATAAGTATCTATATGTGAACACAGTCAGCCGCCAACTCATCAACAGGTCAGTCGATTCGGTTAATTTTAACGAAGTTAAAGGTTGAAGGAGTAACAAGTTTAACGGAGTAAAATGTAAGGGCCTAATTCTAACAAATCAAATTATAGGGACTTAATTTAAATTTAATGTAAAGTATAAGGACTTGGAGATTAGTTTTCCCAATTTAAAAACTATATATATATATATATAACCTATATATATAGTTTCATACAGCCCTAGTGCAATTATTTTTTGCCATAAATGTAAAATATTAATATGTTTTATTTGTTATATTTATCATTTTTTTCTTCAAATTAATTTATAAAACTTATAAATTAATATTACATAAGAATATTTTAGGAAGATAATAATATCATATTTATTAATCTTTTCAAATTAATTAAACAGTTCTCATATTAAAAATCGGAAGAACATATACACACGTATTGATTACATTTCAGGCAAAAAAACTATAAATATTACTGTAATTGACCCCCATGACTTGAGGCATTTTACATGCCTTTCCAACACAAAAGCATGCTTAATTTCGGGGCAGATGGCTTTCCTGCGGAGAGTGGAAAGTACATTTTCAGATTCAACCAAACAGATCGATCAATGGACAGGAAGCCCTTTTCCCTTTCCGTGGGCCAATTTTCCTTCCTGAAACAAAACAGCACTTGATAGCAAGAATATAAATTGTCTTAGTTAATTACGCTGGCGCTATTTTATGCTCAATAATAAAATGGCATACGTCATAATTTGGATCAATATCGATATGTCTAATAAATTCAAGGTTAATATCACATTTAATATCTGAAATTTGATCCATTTTGATTTGGTCCCTGAAATTTGAAAGTTGAAGCCAATAGTTTTCCTCCTTTTCAAAGACCAAAATACTGTTCCAAGGACAAAAAAATCTTCAGGTGGATTCAGATACCAAAGCCATTGATGTCAAATTTCAATGGCCAAAATTAAAATGAGATCAAATTTTAGAGAGTAAAAATAATATTAACCCTAAAATTTATATACTATTTACAAAACAATTAATTTAATTTTCAAAGTAGTTATGTTTAGTGTGTGTCTAGTGTAATGTAAATCTAGCATAGTAGCATCCCCTTGATGGGAAAATCATATAATAAATTTAAATATTATTGATCCTTAATGTAAGGCTTATTTAACTAATTTGATTAGATTAAGAAAATTAGGTAAGTTAATTATAAGAAATATGACCTTTTTTTCCCCCTAAAACACCATAATTATTTTCTTTAATATCCTCCCTTCCTCTCTTATTTGATTATGGTTGATGGAGTATAATAGGAAAAATTTAGAAAAAAAATTGATAAATATGAAAAATAAGTCTTACATTTAAGATCAAAATCAACTCAATAATTAGGTTCTACATGAGATCAAATTTTAGAGAGTAAAAATAATATTAACCCTAAAATTTATATACTATTTACAAAACAATTAATTTAATTTTCAAAGTAGTTATGTTTAGTGTGTGTCTAGTGTAATGTAAATCTAGCATAGTAGCATCCCCTTGATGGGAAAATCATATAATAAATTTAAATATTATTGATCCTTAATGTAAGGCTTATTTAACTAATTTGATTAGATTAAGAAAATTAGGTAAGTTAATTATAAGAAATATGACCTTTTTTTCCCCCTAAAACACCATAATTATTTTCTTTAATATCCTCCCTTCCTCTCTTATTTGATTATGGTTGATGGAGTATAATAGGAAAAATTTAGAAAAAAAAATTGATAAATATGAAAAATAAGTCTTACATTTAAGATCAAAATCAACTCAATAATTAGGTTCTACATGAGATCAAATTTTAGAGAGTAAAAATAATATTAACCCTAAAATTTATATACTATTTACAAAACAATTAATTTAATTTTCAAAGTAGTTATGTTTAGTGTGTGTCTAGTGTAATGTAAATCTAGCATAGTAGCATCCCCTTGATGGGAAAATCATATAATAAATTTAAATATTATTGATCCTTAATGTAAGGCTTATTTAACTAATTTGATTAGATTAAGAAAATTAGGTAAGTTAATTATAAGAAATATGACCTTTTTTTCCCCCTAAAACACCATAATTATTTTCTTTAATATCCTCCCTTCCTCTCTTATTTGATTATGGTTGATGGAGTATAATAGGAAAAATTTAGAAAAAAAATTGATAAATATGAAAAATAAGTCTTACATTTAAGATCAAAATCAACTCAATAATTAGGTTCTACATTAAAGATAAGAGGAGTATATGGTAAAAACTCCCCTTTAACATGTACTATTCATTGGGGGAAAAATATATACTACTTTTTCAGTCCTAAATATAAGACCATTGTATACACTAGTATAAGGGTTTTATATTTATGACCGGAGAAGTATTTCATAAGTCATTAAAAAGAGACTTATTTATCTGAGTCAATTAACATAAGAAGCCCTCCTAGTTCTTACAATTTAGGGAATATTCACTTGTGATCCGGTATGCAAACAGAGAAATAGAGCAGTTAATCAGGGTTGGGCTACTTAAGCTCTTTTAATTTTAAATGGGAGATTGATATGTTATAAGGATTATCAAAATGGGAGAATGATGAAAGGATTTCATGATGTGAGGTCTTTAGGAACTTTTCTCATAAATTTAACTTTCTTTTAGATGACCTTAATACCCTAATGTTCTTTACGTCTAGTGACCAAAGCTTGGCACCAGCAGCCAAAGAATTATTAGTAAGGTTTGGGATTTAAATATTAGTATAGTGAGTGGATGAAAATTTAAATTTTTAAAATAAGTTATAAAATACAAAGTAAGTATGTAAAGAGAATTTTTTTTGACTTTCGAGTCAACAAGATATTTTTACTAAAATAATGATACTTTAATATTTACGTACGTGAACCGTTATCAATTTATCAGGAAAGCTATATTCATGATTTACAAGTAAAGGTTATCAACCTGGATGCTTTAATATTTGCTAGTTATAATTGAAACTTTATCCATTTTTACAAGTAAAAGTGAGCTTTTACAACTAAAATTTTCAGATTATTGTTAACCTCTTAAATTTACAAGCCAACCTATTAGAATATTAAATTACACGATAATTTCTATACAAGTCACCCTATTTTTGTCGTTATTAACTAGAAAATTTTAATTTGAAATGTGGTTTGTAAATTTTAGAGAAAGACTTGTAAATCTAAGAAATTGGCTTGTAATTTAATATTTTCAACATGTTGACTTATAAATTAAAAATGTTGACTCGTAAACCTCACGGGTTTACTTGTAAACCTGAAAGGTTACCTTGTAAATCATGAAATTTTTCTTGTAAATAATATAATGAGGATTTCTCTTATCAATGGATGATTTTTTTATATACTATAAGGAAAAGCATAACTTCGGTTAAAGAGCAAAGACTACAACATAGAAAATCTAAACACAGCATAAATGGATGATTTTAATGACTCCCCAACAAAAGCTACTTCTTTCAATTCTAAATATAAGATTTAATTTGTATATTTAGGGCTAGGGTGGTATAATATAAGCATACATAGTAAATTAACATAACTATGGCTACTTTTGACAAGCTTGGTTTGTCCTTCCTCACATATGTCTTTCTTGCAGAGTTTCACAGTAACTTCATTATTTTTGTATGAGGCAAGCTCCTACCGACCTGAGAGAGAGAATTCTGTAGAACTCGTCATATTCACGGACACTAATTCAGCTGGCTCGTTTGCATTAGCACCATTACGTTTGATTCTGGCTAATTATGTTGCCAAACACCCTTTGAGCTCTTTCACTACCTCACTCATGGTTGGCCTGTTGTTTGGGTTCGGAGACACACAAGTCATTGCAATTTCCACAGCTCTCCAAGCAGAGTTGCTATCAAATTCTCCACTTAACCTTGAGTCAACAATGGCATTTATATCCCCTTTAGCAACCATGTAGCTAACCCAATCACTTATGTGAGTTTTCTCATGGTTTCCTGATATGGTTAGTAGACTTGTGATTATCTCGAAAAGAACTACTCCAAAGCTATAAACATCGCTTTTGTCTATCAATTTGTTTGTTATAAAGTACCTACGAGACAAAGAATAATAAATAACTTACAACATGTTTGTTTTTATGTTGGAAACCGCCAAAACCAATGCATTTTCATCGTTTCCAACATGAAACAAAAATGCACTCAGGATAACCTATTCTCATCATCATTTATCTTTTTGTAACCCAAGAACAAAAAAGATTAAGCAAAATAATTATTGGAAGGACTTACTCGGGGTCTAGATAACCAGGAGTACCCGTAATAACAGTTGACACATGAGTTCCATCATCAGTTGGAATGATTTTAGATAGACCAAAGTCAGCTATTTTTGCTTTGAATTTTTCATTCAGCAAGATGTTTGAAGCAAGATGTTTGAAGATTTTACATCTCTGTGGATTATAGGTGGCTTACATCCATAATGCAGATACTCCAACCCTAGGCAAAAATTTATAGCAAATTAACATTGAATTAGAAAGATTTGAGCTGTGAAATTTGAAGACACAAGTAACTTGGTTGATGTTCCAACCTAGTGCTGCATCTAGTGCTATATAAAGTCTGTCTTCCAAGTCAAGAACTTTGAATCGTTGCTTCTTCCTGACAGAATCAAACTTCTTCACTTTCTATACTCATTGTTTTCCATTTCTGGACCATTAGTTATTTAAAAAAGGATTTGCACTAACAAACCTGAAAGGTACTCTTGTAAGTTACCATTAGCCATGTACTCATATATGAGCCCCTTACTAGTTTCCTCATTGCAATACCCAACAAGGGAAGTCAGATTTCTGTGATGAACTCTCAATAAGAGTTTAACCTGAAAAGCAATTTCATATCCATGCTTAACATAACGGCAAACTTCTAGATTGAAAACTCGTGTGATCTGGGTCCATCGTTCATTTTTACCTCGGCTTGGAATTGTTGATAACCTTGTACCGATGACGAGGAGAGCATTTTAACTGCCACTGGAGTTTCATCAATGTAACCCAAATAAACTGTTCCAAACCCACCTTTTCCAAGAACCGTGCTAAAGTTATTGCTCATTTTGAGGACATCAGAATATGAATATTGCCTATTGATGATTTGCAGAGGTGTGTCCTTTTGTTCATCAACTTTGTCAACTCGCTCTGAGGTCTCAAGTGGGCCTATTTCTAAATTTAGATCACAAAAAAGCATTTTGTTGGTTCTTTCATCTGGTCAACCAAAACTGTGTCTGCGTGTGTGTATGAATGATATATATAGAGAGAGAGAGAGAGCAGCCTCACCTCTAGGTTTTCTCCTTTTTAAGAATAACAAATGTGATCGTCACAGCTATCAGAAGGATCAGAACCCCAGCAACTGATGCCACTATGGGAATGGTAACATTGTTCTCTTTTTTGTTGCACGAAGGAGATTCACATAGATTTGGATTTTGTCCAACACTAAAATGGAGAGTCAGAGAAGTAATTATGTTCATTTGTCATTAAATCTCTCAAGTACGCTATAGCTCCATTTTAGACATCAACAAATGTCTTGAGCATTGAGCACCTTGTGTTCAATATGAACATTCATGTGTTATGTGTTCTAATTAAATTGATGTAAGAACGAATAATATATTGGACATTAGGATTTCGATATATAAGAGCCATACCTTAGTAATAGCGTACCTTCCTTTGATTTTTCAAGCAGATCAGAGGGAACTCTACCTGTAAAATTGTTGCTCTTCAAGTTTCTGCAAAAGCAATCCAGCTACAACATCCTTTTCCATTTACAAAGGTATGATTAAGATCTGTTTGTTGTTCATTTAATTAACGAAAAATCTTACAAGCTCTTTAGGTTCTGCAGTTAAGACAGAAAATTTGGCACTGCTCCACTTAAGCTATTGTTTGATAAATCCCTGAAACAAGAAATTTTCTACCTTTAATGATCAAGATTATATATCTTACAGAATACCTGTAAGAAATCAATGACAACATTTTAAAAGAAGCTAAGGGTCATTGGATGTTCTGAGCATAAGTTCAAAAAAGAGAGCCTATCTCAAAAGACTTGTATGTTCCCCTTAAACTTATAAACTATACTTCACTTGTGAGGATGCCCAATGTAAGACTCATAACATTAGACCAAGTCAGAGTAAAAGGAGACAAAATTGCAATAGATAGAAATGATTTTAAATGAGGCGCACTGTTCAAGGCCTTTTACTATTCTTAATATAGACAAGGGTAAAACCCCAATTTACAAGAGATGATAACACGTGTATACTATTGTACAACATGAATAGAACATACTAGAAATAACTATCTAGACTTAATGGATTTGGGCTTTTGACTACTGGGCTGTTTAATGCTTGGGCCCACTATATTCTTAACATCCCTTGTCAAACTGGGCCTTGGTGAATGAATGAGACCCGGTTTGTCTCTAAAAGCCCAGAACTTAGAATGTGACAAGACCTTTGTGAAAATATCAGCGAGTTGCTCGGACGAAAGGACGTATCAGACTATGAGTTGTCAGTCAATGACTCTGTCTCTGAGATAACGAACATCAAGTTCTATGTGCTTCGATCGAGCGGGAAAAATCAGATTAGAAGCTAAAGCAGCTACACTTAAATTATCAGACCATGCAATCGGTGGCTGTTTCAATTGAACACCAAGCTCACCAAAGAGAGATTGGTACCAGGCAAGTTTTGTAGCTAGATTAGCCAAAGCTCTGTATTTAGATTCAGTAGAAGACCGCACCACTACATGTTGCTCCTTGGCAGACCAGGAGATTAGGGAGTCACCTAAGAAGATGCAGTACCCACCAACCGAACGTCGATCATCAGGGCAAATAGCCCAGTTGGCATCTGAGAAACCCTGTAAGCTGAGGTGAGTACTCGGCTTGATATGCAAAACCAAATTTATAGTCCCTTTCAAGTACCGAAAAATCCGTTTGAGTGCTTGCCAATGAATAACAGTCGGTAATGATAAAAATTGACTTAATTTATTAACTGCAAACATGATATCGAGCTTGGTGTTAGTTAGATACTGCAAAGCCCCAATTGCTTGTCTGTACAGAGTTGGATCTTGAAATGGCAGCCTGTCATCCTTTGAGTAGTGTCTATTGATTACCATAGGAGTTGGCATTGTAGAACAATTTGTTAGTGTAATGTAAATCTAGCATCCCTTGATGGGAAAATCATATAATAAATTTAAGTATTAGTTTTGTGTCTATTCAACTTTATCCGATATATCTATTACTCTATTAGTCCTTAATGTAAGATCTATTTAACTAATTTGATTAGATTAAGAAAGTTAAGTAAATTAGTTAATTAGAAAAAATATGACATATTTTTTCTTGAAACACCACATTTATCTTCTTTAATATCCTCCCTTTCTCTCTTATTTGATTATGGTTGATGGAGTATAATAGGGATAGTTTAGAAAAAATTGATAAGTATGAGAAATATATCTTACATTTAGGATCAAGATTAACTCAATAATTAAGTTCTATATTAAGATCTAGAGGAGTATATTGTAAAAGCTCTCCTTTAACATGTAGTATTCAATGGGGAAAAAAAACATGTACTATTTCATAAGTCATAAAAATGAGAGTTATTTATCTGAGTCAATTAACATAAGGACCCCTCCTAGTTCTCATAATTAAGGGAATATTCAGTTGTGGTCCGGTTTGCAAACAGAGAAATATAGCAGTTAATTAGGGTTGAGCCACTTAAGCTCTTTTAATTTTAAATGGGAGGTTGATATATTATAAGGATTATCAAAATAGGAGAATGATGAAATGATTTCATGATGTGAGGTCTTTAGGAACTTCTTTCATAAATTTGAAAAAAAAAAAATTTAACATGACCTTAATACCCTAATGCTCTTTACGGCCAGTGACCAAAGCTCTGGCACTCGCAACCAAGGAATTATTAGTAAGGTTTTGGATTTAAGTATCAGTATAGTGAGTGGACGAGATTTAATTTTTCAAAATAATTTATAAAATACAAATTAAATATGTAAGAAAAATTTTATTTTGACTTTTCAATCAAAATTTTTTTTACTAAAATATTGATATTTTAATATACATACGTGAACTGTCATCAATTTATCCGTAAAGCTATATTCATGATTTACAAGTAAAGGTTATCAGCTTGCTTTAATATTTGCTAGTTATAAGTGAAACTTCATCCCGTTTTAAAGGTAAAGGTGAGCTCTTACAACTAAAATTTTCATATTTTTGTTAACCACTTAAATTTACAAGCCAACCTAGTAGAATATTAAATTACAGGATAATATCTATACAAGTCAACCTATTTTTTGTCGTTATTAAAGTACTGTAGTAAATTTTAATTTGAAATGTGGTTTGTAAATTTTAGAGAAAGACTTGTAAATCCAAGAAATTGGCTTGTAATTTAATATTTTCAACATGTGGAGCTATAAATTAAAAATGTTGACTCGTAAACCTCACGGGTTTACTTGTAAACCTGAAAGGTTACCTTGTAAATCATGAAATTTTTCTTGTAAATAATATAATGAGGATTTCTCTTATAAATGGATGATTTTTTTCATATACTATAAGGAAAAGCATAACTTCGGTTAAAGAGCAAAGACTACAACATAGAAACTCTAAACACAGCATAAATGGATGATTTTAATGACTCCCCAACAAAAGCTACTACTTTCAATTCTAAATATAAGATTTAATTTGTATATTTAGGGCTAGGGTGGTATAATATAAGCATACATAGTAAATTAACATAACTATGGCTACTTTTGACAAGCTTGATTTGTCCTTCCTCACATATGTCTTTCTTGCAGAGTTTCACAGTAACTTCATTATTTTTGTATGAGGCAAGCTCCTACCGACCTGAGAGAGAGAATTCTGTAGAACTCATCATAGTCATGGACACTAATTCAGCTGGCTCCCTTGCATTAGCACCATTACGTTGGATTCTGGCTAATTCTGTTGCCAAACACCCTTTTAGCTCTTTCACTACCCCACTCATGGTTGGCCTGTTGTTTGGGTTTGCAGACACACAAGTCATTGCAATTTCCACAGCTCTCCAAGCAGAGTTGCTATCAAATTCTCCACTTAACCTTGAGTCAACAATGGCATTTATATCCCCTTTAGCAACCATGGAGCTAACCCAATCACTTATGTGAGTTTTCTCATGGTTTCCTGATATGGTTGGTAGACTTGTGATTATCTCGAAAAGAACTACTCCAAAGCTATAGACATCACTTTTGTCTATCAATTTGTTTGTTATAAAGTACCTACGAGACAAAAAATAATAAATAACTTACAACATGTTTGTTTTTATGTTGGAAACCACCAAAACCAATGCATTTTCATCGTTTCCAATGTGAAACAAAAATGGACTCAGGATAACTTATTCTCATCATCATTTATCTTTTTGTAATCCAAGAACAAAAAAGATTAAGCAAAATAAGTATTGGAAGAACTTACTCGGGGTCTAGATAACCAAGAGTACCCGCAACAACAGTTGACACATGAGTTCCATCATCAGTTGGGATGATTTTAGATAGACCAAAGTCGGCTATTTTTGCTTTAAATTTTTCATTCAGCAAGATGTTTGAAGATTTTACGTCTCTGTGGATTATAGGTGGCTTACATCCATAATGCAGATACTCCAACCCTAGGCAGAAATTTATAGCAAATTAACATTGAATTAGAAAGATTTGAGCTGTGAAGTTTGAAGACACAAGTAACTTGGTTGATGTTCTAACCTAGTGCTGCATCTAGTGCTATATAAAGTCTGTCTTCCCAAGTCAAGAACTTTGAATCGTTGCTTCTTCCTGACAGAATCAAACTTATTCACTTTCTATACTTACTGTTTTCCATTTCTGGACCATTAGTCATTTGAAAAAGGATTTGCTCTAACAAACCTGAAAGGTACTCTTGTAAGTTACCATTAGCCATGTACTCATATATGAGCCCCTTACTAGTTTCCTCATTGCAATACCCAATAAGGGAAGTCAGATTTCTGTGATGAACTCTCAATAAGAGTTTAACCTGAAAAGCAATTTCATATCCATGCTTAACATAACAGCACACTTCTAGATTGAAAACTCATGTGATCTGGGTCCATTGTTCATTTTTACCTCGGCTTGGAATTGCTGATAACCTTGTACCGATGATGAGGAGAGCATTTTAACTGCCACTGGAGTTTCATCAATGTAACCCAAATAAACTGTTCCAAACCCACCTTTTCCAAGAACTGTGCTAAAGTTATTGCTCATTTTGAGGACATCAGAATATGAATATTGCCTATTGATGATTTGCAGAGGTGTGTCCTTTTGTTCATCAACATTGTCAACTCGCTCTGAGGTCTCAAGTGGGCCTATTTCTAATTTTAGATCATAAAAAAGCCTTTTGTTGGTTCTTTCACCTGGTCAACCAAAACTGTGTCTGCGTGTGTGTATGAATGATGTGTGTGTGTGTGTGTGTGTGTGTGTGTACATATAGCGGCCTCACCTCTAGGTTTTCTCCTTTTAAGAATAACAAATGTGATTGTCGCAACTATCAGAAGGATCAGAACCCCAGCAACTGATGCCACTATGGGAATGGCAACATTGTTCTCTTTTTTGTTGCACGAAGGAGATTCACATAGATTTGGATTTTGTCCAACACTAACATGGAGAGTCAGAGAAGTAATTATGTTCATTTGTCATTAAATCTTTCAAGTACGCTATAGCTCTATTTTAGACATCAACAAATGTCTTGAGCATTGAGCACCCTGTGTTCAATATGAACATTCGTGTGTTATGTGTTCTAAGTAAATTCATGTAAGAACGAATAATATATTGGACATTAGGATTTCAATATATAAGAGCCATACCTTAGTAATAGCGTACCATCCTTTGATTTTTCAAGCAGATCAGAGGGAACTGTACCTGTGAAATTGTTGCTCTTCAAGTTTCTGCAAAAGCAATCCAGCTACAACATCCTTTTCCATTTACAAAGGTATGATTAAGATCTATTTGTTGTTCATTTAATTAACGAAAAATCTTACAAGCTCTTCAGGTTCTGCAGTTGAGACAGAAAATTAGGCACTACTCCACTTAAGCTATTGTTTGATAAATCCCTGAAACAAGAAATTTTCTACCTTTAATGATCAAGATTATATATCTTACAAAATACCTTTGAGAAATCAATGACAACATTTTAAAAGAAGCTAAGGGTCATTGGATGTTCTGAGCATAAGTTCAAAAAAGAGAGCCCATCTCAAAAGACTTGTATGTTCCCCTTAAACTTATAAACTATACTTCACTTGTGAGGATTCCCGATATAAGACTCATAACATTAGACCAAGTCAGAGTAAAAGGTACTCACAACTTCTCCAGCATGGTGAGATTTGCGATGGAAGGATCTATCTGTCCTGTCAATCCACTTGAAGACAAATTCCTAATTTGCATTTCCAATATTATTAGAAATTCTAATTCAAGTTTCATACAGTAATAACATAAGTTTTCAAAACAAGCTTACAGTGCTGTGATTCTAAAGGAATTCTGACGATTAGAAGTACAATTTAGACCTTCCCATATATAGGCCACTGGACTACATGGATCTCCTTGCCAGTTTCTTGTCACCCCATAAGAAGACTTGATTGTTGCGATCGCATCAACTGTTTCTCAAAAATCCAAGTTAGTCTATACCATGTATATATCTTCTTGACCAGATTCTTTGAAAAACTAAATTTTTTTGGGTGAAATTCTGTCTATAAAATAAAAAGTAGTCTAACACAATCACGAAGAAACAGATAATATGCATATCCAACACGTCTATTCTCGATTCTATCAAATATTTCTTTCAAGAGTTTATATTTGCAGAACATACCATCTCTTTGATCTGTTTCTGACTGGGAAAATTCTCTAACTCTATAAATTTCAATAGCGTTGAGAATGGGAGGGAGGTTTGAATTCTCGGTCTTCTGAAGCCAAATCTGAATTTTTTCCCCACTGATAGATTCGCGGTTTGTCCTAGTGTTTGTGACTCGGTACTTAGGTTCGACGATAAAATAGGGTTCGCCATTGATGGTAACAGTGATTGATCTTGTCTGATTCTTTTCTAATACTTGAAGCTCTGAAAAATGCATGTAAAAAAAGAATTGGTCTGTTGCATCTTCTGGCTCCCATTCTATTTTCATTGGAGCACTTTCATTTATTGGTGTGGCAGCATTTCTCATAACAATGGCTGGTGGTTTGAAAACATTTTGAGTTAAGGATTCTTCAGAAATTGAAGCATTTATTTGCGTCCAGTCTTGGTGGTAGTCATAGATCCAAATGCGATCATAAGCATCATATCTATACCTGTGTCAAAGTCATTCACTTATCGTCAGCCTTACAGAATATGTCCAAGTAAAGACAAAGTAAAGGATCACAAGTTTAGTGCTTGTTTGGCATGACGTTTAGGCTCTCAAAAGCTATGTTAGAAACTGAAAAAGCTTATTGGACCCCTAAAATCATGTTTGGCATAATGCTGGAGTCAAATAACTTTTTTGGCCAAGTTCAAGTCAAAACCAGCCTGTAGAGCTTCTGAAGTCGTCTTTTTAGCTTTTCTTCATATTTAGAACTGTTGAAACTGAATTTTTAATATCATTTAAACAAGTTTTTGTTGAGCTTATTTTTGATAAAAATGTTTCTAAATATAAATCACATTATGCTAATTTCTACTCCAAATTGTTTTACAAAATATAGTTAGGATAAAAATCACTTTTACAAATTTTAATTCCAGCAAACCAATGTTTTCTCTGTGCAGAGAAAGCTCCTTCAATTCAATGTGAAAACTATTTAAACAATTGATTTGGAGCCTATTTGTTGGTTAAGTCAAGAAATAATAATATTTGTTTATTTTTACTTAAAAGAGTACCGTTTAAGTGAAAAAGTGATTTTAAAGAATAATAAGTTCAATTAATCTAGATCTTAACAGTACAACTTAACAAACTCTTTTGAAAGTTCAAAATAGAATTGTGACACATATAAAGAGAGGATTTACCTGTATGAGTTGTTGCTGCCTAAATCCGACCTGAAATGAAGTGACAAGGATCCAAGCTGAGTATTATATACACCATTCCTCATAACCAAGGCCCTTAATTCTATAGCAGAGATGAATGGCGTTCCAGAGCCTGTGTCAACCAGACAGATTTGAATGTAATCTTGTGATGCAACATGTATGATCTCAGGCAGTAATGGCACAGATGCATTGGTTATTTTTACTGTTTCCCACAAGTTAGGCCCAAGATGAAGATCAAAAGTTGGCAACACATTCTGGCCATCATAATTTCCATACAGAAAAGAGACCCTGATCAGATATTTAGAGCCACTTGTGATGCTTATTCTGTAACAGTTTCTTGTTCCCTGAGGAAAGCTCCTTAGGTTCCAAGCTTGCCGTTGAAGCCTACTTTGGAGCTCAGTGGTTATGGCGTTACTCACTCCAGATTCTATGAACTTCTCATCTGATATATAATATATGCCTGTTGTCTCCTCAAAGTAGGTGGACTTTGCAGGTGCCCCACAATCTATGCTTATGAATCCTGAAACATGGAGGCAAACGTTAATTGTCACTAAAATGGTTCAGGTATTAAAGATTGAGTTTTTGGCGGCAAGTTACCTGATTGAGCCTGAGATTGAACCAGAACTGCAAAAACCAGCAGGAGGAAAGAGATGAAGCTCTTTGACAATCCCATCACTCTCTGCTTAGGAAGACAAGAACGTGAGCGACGTTGTTATTACTTATACAAGAAGTTCTGCCCACTTGTGACGTGGTCAATGTCATCACCCTCGTGCCTTAAGGTTGATTTCTTTAAGTAAATCTTAAAATAAATTTGTCTATAAGAATAGGTATAGTCTGAATCACTCGCAGGAAGACAAACAAAATATTTATTATCCTCTCTCTTAGGTGCTCTCCCTTATCTCTGAACGCCCTAGTCATAGCCTTTTGCTCCAAGCAAAAAGGCATTGTGGATGCATCAAGTAAGTGTCTTTGATTAAATTAATACTACCTCCGGTCTTTAATATAAGATCTCGTTTGACTTTTATTATAAGATCTCGTTTGACTTTTATTTTGGTACTAAATATAAGACCCCAATCTACTTTGTCTCTAATATTTATATTTTTTTCCAAGATAGTCCTTCTAACGAGGATAGTTCTAGCCAATACACTTGATTAGTAAGGATATTTTAGAAAAAAACAACACATATGTATTACAAATAACTAACTTAACTTCCTTCCTTAATCTCCTCAAATTAGTCAACTAGCTCTTATAATTAGAATCGGAGGTAGTACTCTTTTACATTGTAAGTCTAAAAGCTAAATAACTAATTTGTAAATAATAAAAAATAATTATTTTTGTTCATAAGTATTGAGAATACAACCTTCGATGATCCCTCAAAAGACTAGGAGCATCGTTTCTATAGAGATTCAGACTTGCAAGACGATAAACCAAATTATTACAAGCTAGTTCAAAAGCACACTTATATAACTCCAGGAGCACCTTGTCTTTACCTTCATCCTTTACAAATAGGCTCGGGCCTGGCGATAGGTTGGAGTAGACTTCGTCATAACCCACACAATGTGGAAACCCTCTTACTATGTACAATTAGTAAGGAAACTTTAATGAAAAATTATAAATTAGGAAGATAAAGTTGATTATCTTGTACTTAGGATTAAAATAAATTTCTTGTCTAACTCCTATATTTATGATTAGAGGAGTAAAAGTAGTTACAAGACTATTTCTATTAATCCTATTTTATGATTCACTTCCCAACATATTTTTACATATTTTACCGGAATAAAAAAAGTCCTAAAACTTAGGGAAAATTTTAAAAAATATCTCTAAAATTTCAAAATCCCAAATCAAGAATAACTACAAAAATGTATTGTCGTTTGCTTTTTAAATATTTGTCAATTGTTATTGACATGTAGTGAACAAGATTGATTGAAAATTTTGAAATTCAAATTTATTTTTTGGGATTCTTCCTAAAACTTATTAACTTTGTCTAAAAATTTAACATATATATGTATATAAAAGTTTTGAACTTTATTCTTATTAAATATGCATTACTTATTACTCCTATTTCAATAAAATACACTAATATTTAATGGGATAAAAGAAAAAACTTACGATAAAAAATCAATTATGTGCCTTATAATCACGACCAACAAAAATTATTCTCTCTCATCTTATAAATAGAACTAAAAAGAGTATACCTTAAAAAAATTACTATTGCAAAATTTATTAGCTAAAGGCATTTAAGAACTCAAGTCCATTAACAGGTGCAACTTTATTCCATCTGATGCAACTCCCCCCCCCCAAAAACTACGTGCAAAACAGAAGGATTGCACCTGCTCAAAATAAGTTGCATATGGGTTCTTAAACAAATTGGAAGTATTTTTGAACAATAAATTTTATAATGAGAATTTTTTTAGAGGTTTTTTTCTTATATTTTATTAAGCGGTTTAAGTTTAGCTTTTTCTTTTTTTAATTTGACCAACTCTTTAACGTTGTTTAGTTGATATGACAGTGATATTATTGAAGAAAATTAAGTTGAAGGCATTATCGTATGAACACTATATAATATATATATTAATTATTAAGAGAGGCATAAACAGCTTGTATGAACACTACACACACACAGAGTACGTAATATAGCAATTCTTTAATCATTAAAACCATGCAATTTCAACAACTTCAGAGGAATTTGTCAAATGGTTCCAGAGAGAAAACATAGGATTGGTAGTGATAGGCGATAGCAATTTACGTACATTAAACTGACCTGAGATTAATAAAATGCATTAGTCAACTTGATTATCGTCGTTTAATTGAAAATTTGCAGCGACTTTGATTTTACTCTCTCCATTCTGCAACTAATTTTGTTTCAGATGTTTTATATTTGGAACCGTGCATATAATTCTAAACAAAATAATTAATGTGCATACGTGTAATGGTGGTTAAATTAATGAATTATTAATATAAAATTTGTTATAATTAATCCGCATGTATCTTTAGCTGAAAAAGTCCCTAATCTCATCAATCTAAAGCATTGAAATTTTCTCTTTTATTATAACACACTGTTATCCTCTCGCTTGAGACAATTCTGTTCGACTTATTGTTAAAATCATTTAAAACTTGTTTTCATATGAAAAACAAAATTAACATTTGCATGCCTTCCCTGCTTTGCAAGTCATTGTAATATAAAATACTTTTCTTGTCCTTAATATAAGACCTATTTAATTAATTTTA